>NW_026570397.1:0-192069 GCF_019649055.1 Paramacrobiotus metropolitanus | reverse complement strand
GAATTAGTGCTTCATAAAGATAAAATTGGCGGGTTTGGTAAAATTTTTTACCTGTCAGCGAGTCAAAACCAGTCAGATGGCGTTTTTTCTGTCTGATTTTGCGGCGTCCGATTCCCGCGTTCTTTACATAGGAAAACGTTTTTTGAATAATTTTGGAATTGGTGCTTCATAAAGATAAAATTGGCGGGTTTGGTAAAATTTTTTTTTATGTCAGCGAGCCAAAACCAGTCAGATGGCGTTTTTCTGTCTGATTTTGCGGCGTCCGATTCCCGCGTTCTTTTACATAGGAAAACGTTTTTGACCAATTTTGGAATTAGTGCTTCATAAAGATAAAATTGGCGGGTTTGGTGAAATTTTTTACTTGTCAGCGAGTCAAAAACCAGTCAGATGGCGTTTTTTATGTCTGATTTTTGCGGCGTCCGATTCCCGCGTTCTTCTACATGGGAAAACGTTTTTTGACCAATTTTGGAATTAGTGCTTCATAAAGATAAAATTGGCGGGTTTGGTGAAATTTTTTACTTGTCAGCGAGTCAAAACCAGTCAGATGGCGTTTTTTCTGTCTGATTTTTGCGGCGTCCGATTCCCGCGTTCTTTTACATAGGAAAACGTTTTTGACCAATTTTGGAATTGGTGCTTCATAAAGATAAAATTGGCGGGTTTGGTGAAATTTTTTTACTTGTCAGCGAGTCAGAAACCAGTCAGATGGCGTTTTTACTGTCTCATTTTTACGGCGTCTGATTCCCCGCGTCTTTTACATAGGAAAACGTTTTTTGCTCAATTTTGGAATTAGTGCTTCATAAAGATAAAATTGGCGGGTTTGGTGAATTTTTTTTTATATGTCAGCGAGTCAAAAACCAGTCAGATGGCGTTTTTACTGTCTCATTTTTACGGCGTCCGATTCCCCGCGTTCTTTACATAGGAAAACGTTTTTTGCTTAATTTTGGAATTGGTGCTTCATAAAGATAAAATTGGCGGGTTTGGTAAAAAAATTTTTACATGTCAGCGAGCCAAAAACCAGTCAGATGGCGTTTTTCTGTCTGATTTTTGCGCGTCCGATTCCCGCGTTCTTTACATAGGAAAACGTTTTTATTAATTTTGGAATTAGTGCTTCATAAAGATAAAATTGGCGGGTTTGGTGAAATTTTTTACTTGTCAGCGAGTCAAAACCAGTCAGATGGCGTTTTTTCTGTCTGATTTTGCGGCGTCCGATTCCCGCGTTCTTTTACATAGGAAAACGTTTTTTGACCAATTTTGGAATTAGTGCTTCATAAAGATAAAATTGGCGGGTTTGGTGAAATTTTTTTACTTGTCAGCGAGTCAAAAACCAGTCAGATGGCGTTTTTTCTGTCTGATTTTTGCGGCGTCCGTTTCCCCGCGTTCTTTTACATAGGAAAACGTTTTTTGAATAATTTTGGAATTGGTGCTTCATAAAGATAAAATTGGCGGGTTTGGTAAAATTTTTTACATGTCAGCGAGCCAAAAACCAGTCAGATGGCGTTTTTCTGTCTGATTTTTGCGGCGTCCGATTCCCCGCGTTCTTTTACATGGGAAAACGTTTTTTGAATAATTTTGGAATTGGTGCTTCATAAAGATAAAATTGGCGGGTTTGGTGAAATTTTTTACCATGTCAGCGAAGCAAAAACCAGTCAGATGGCGTCTTTTATGTCTGATTTTTGCGGCGTCCGATTCCCCGCGTTCTTCTACATGGGAAAACGTTTTTTGACCAATTTTGGAATTAGTGCTTCATAAAGATAAAATTGGCGGGTTTGGTGAAATTTTTTTACTTGTCAGCGAGTCAAAAACCAGTCAGATGGCGTTTTTTCTGTCTGGATTTTTGCGGCGTCCGATTCCCCGCGTTCTTTTACATAGGAAAACGTTTTTTGACCAATTTTGGAATTAGTGCTTCATAAAGATAAAATTGGCGGGTTTGGTTGAATTTTTTTATATGTCAGCGAGCCAAAAGCCAGTCAAATGGCGTTTTTTCTGTCTGATTTTTGCGGCGTCCGTTTCCCCGCGTTCTTTTACATAGGAAAACGTTTTTTGAATAATTTTGGAATTGGTGCTTCATAAAGATAAAATTGGCGGGTTTGGTAAAAAAAATTTTTACATGTCAGCGAAGCAAAAACCAGTCAGATGGCGTTTTTTCTGTCTGATTTTTGCGGCGTCCGATTCCCCGCGTTCTTTTACATAGGAAAACGTTTTTTGAATAATTTTGGAATTGGTGCTTCATAAAGATAAAATTGGCGGGTTTGGTAAAAAAATTTTTACATGTCAGCGAAGCAAAAACCAGTCAGATGGCGTCTTTTATGTCTGATTTTTGCGGCGTCCGATTCCCCGCGTTCTTCTACATGGGAAAACGTTTTTTGACCAATTTTGGAATTAGTGCTTCATAAAGATAAAATTGGCGGGTTTGGTGAAATTTTTTTACTTGTCAGCGAGTCAAAAACCAGTCAGATGGCGTTTTTTCTGTCTAGTTTTTACGGCGTCCGATTCCCCGCGTTTTTTGACATAGGAAGACGTTTTTTGACCAATTTTGGAATTAGTGCTTCATAAAGATAAAATTGGCGGGTTTGGTGAAATTTTTTTACTTGTCAGCGAGTCAAAAACCAGTCAGATGGCGTTTTTTCTGTCTGATTTTTGCGGCGTCCGATTCCCCGCGTTCTTTTACATAGGAAAACGTTTTTTGACCAATTTTGGAATTAGTGCTTCATAAAGATAAAATTGGCGGGTTTGGTGAAATTTTTTTACTTGTCAGCGAGTCAAAAACCAGTCAGATGGCGTTTTTCTGTCTGATTTTGCGGCGTCCGATTCCCGCGTTCTTTTACATAGGAAAACGTTTTTGACCAATTTTGGAATTAGTGCTTCATAAAGATAAAATTGGCGGGTTTGGTGAAATTTTTTATATTTGTCAGCGAGTCAAAAACCAGTCAGATGGCGTTTTTCTGTCTGATTTTTGCGGCGTCCGATTCCCGCGTTCTTTTACATAGGAAAACGTGTTTTGACCAATTTTGGGATTAGTGCTTCATAAAGATAAAATTGGCGGGTTTGGTGAAATTTTTTTACTTGTCAGCGAGTCAAAAACCAGTCAGATGGCGTTTTTTCTGTCTGATTTTTGCGGCGTCCGATTCCCCGCGTTCTTTTACATAGGAAAACGTTTTTTGACCAATTTTGGAATTAGTGCTTCATAAAGATAAAATTGGCGGGTTTGGTGAAATTTTTTTACTTGTCAGCGAGTCAAAAACCAGTCAGATGGCGTTTTTTCTGTCTGATTTTTGCGGCGTCCGATTCCCGCGTTCTTTTACATAGGAAAACGTTTTTGACCAATTTTGGAATTAGTGCTTCATAAAGATAAAATTGGCGGGTTTGGTGAATTTTTTTATGTCAGCAGGCCAAAACCAGTCAGATGGCGTTTTTTCTGTCTGATTTTGCGGCGTCCGATTCCCCGCGTTCTTTTACATAGGAAAACGTTTTTGCTCAATTTTGGAATTAGTGCTTCATAAAGATAAAATTGGCGGGTTTGGTAAAAAAATTTTTTACTTGTCAGCGAGTCAAAAACCAGTCAGATGGCGTTTTTTCTGTCTGATTTTTGCGGCGTCCGTTTCCCCGCGTTCTTTTACATAGGAAAACGTTTTTTGAATAATTTTGGAATTGGTGCTTCATAAAGATAAAATTGGCGGGTTTGGTAAAAAAAATTTTTACATGTCAGCGAAGCAAAAACCAGTCAGATGGCGTCTTTTATGTCTGATTTTTGCGGCGTCCGATTCCCCGCGTTCTTCTACATGGGAAAACGTTTTTTGACCAATTTTGGAATTAGTGCTTCATAAAGATAAAATTGGCGGGTTTGGTGAAATTTTTTTACTTGTCAGCGAGTCAAAAACCAGTCAGATGGCGTTTTTTCTGTCTAGTTTTTACGGCGTCCGATTCCCCGCGTTCTTTTACATAGGAAAACGTTTTTTGACCAATTTTGGAATTAGTGCTTCATAAAGATAAAATTGGCGGGTTTGGTGAAATTTTTTACTTGTCAGCGAGTCAAAAACCAGTCAGATGGCGTTTTTTCTGTCTGATTTTTGCGGCGTCCGATTCCCCGCGTTCTTTTACATAGGAAAACGTTTTTTGACCAATTTTGGAATTGGTGCTTCATAAAGATAAAATTGGCGGGTTTGGTGAAATTTTTTATATGTCAGCGAGCCAAAAACCAGTCAGATGGCGTTTTTCTGTCTGATTTTTGCGGCGTCCGATTCCCCGCGTTCTTTTACATAGGAAAACGTTTTTGACCAATTTTGGAATTAGTGCTTCATAAAGATAAAATTGGCGGGTTTGGTGAAATTTTTTACTTGTCAGCGAGTCAAAAACCAGTCAGATGGCGTTTTTCTGTCTAGTTTTGCGGCGTCCGATTCCCCGCGTTCTTTTACATAGGAAAACGTTTTTGACCAATTTTGGAATTAGTGCTTCATAAAGATAAAATTGGCGGGTTTGGTGAAATTTTTTACTTGTCAGCGAGTCAAAAACCAGTCAGATGGCGTTTTTTCTGTCTGATTTTGCGGCGTCCGATTCCCCGCGTTCTTTTACATAGGAAAACGTTTTTTGACCAATTTTGGAATTAGTGCTTCATAAAGATAAAATTGGCGGGTTTGGTGAAATTTTTTTATATGTCAGCGAGTCAAAAACCAGTCAGATGGCGTTTTTTCTGTCTGATTTTTGCGGCGTCCGATTCCCCGCGTTCTTTTACATAGGAAAACGTTTTTGACCAATTTTGGAATTAGTGCTTCATAAAGATAAAATTGGCGGGTTTGGTGAAATTTTTTACATGTCAGCGAGCCAAAAGCCAGTCAAATGGCGTTTTTTCTGTCTGATTTTTGCGGCGTCCGATTCCCCGCGTTCTTTTACATAGGAAAACGTTTTTTGACCAATTTTGGAATTAGTGCTTCATAAAGATAAAATTGGCGGGTTTGGTAAAAAAAATTTTTACTTGTCAGCGAGTCAAAAACCAGTCAGATGGCGTTTTTTCTGTCTGATTTTTGCGGCGTCCGATTCCCCGCGTTCTTTTACATAGGAAAACGTTTTTGACCAATTTTGGAATTAGTGCTTCATAAAGATAAAATTGGCGGGTTTGGTGAAATTTTTTATACTGTCAGCGAGTCAAAAACCAGTCAGATGGCGTTTTTTCTGTCTGATTTTTGCGGCGTCCGATTCCCCGCGTTCTTTTACATAGGAAAACGTTTTTGACCAATTTTGGAATTAGTGCTTCATAAAGATAAAATTGGCGGGTTTGGTGAAATTTTTTTATATGTCAGCGAGTCAAAAACCAGTCAGATGGCGTTTTTTCTGTCTGATTTTTGCGGCGTCCGATTCCCCGCGTTCTTTTACATAGGAAAACGTTTTTTGACCAGTTTTGGAATTAGTGCTTCATAAAGATAAAATTGGCGGGTTTGGTGAAATTTTTTTTTACTTGTCTGCGAGTCAAAAACCAGTCAGATGGCGTTTTTTCTGTCTGATTTTTGCGGCGTCCGATTCCCCGCGTTCTTTTACATAGGAAAACGTTTTTTGACCAATTTTGGAATTAGTGCTTCATAAAGATAAAATTGGCGGGTTTGGTGAAATTTTTTACTTGTCAGCGAGTCAAAAACCAGTCAGATGGCGTTTTTTCTGTCTGATTTTTGCGGCGTCCGATTCCCCGCGTTCTTTTACATAGGAAAACGTTTTTTGACCAATTTTGGAATTAGTGCTTCATAAAGACAAAATTGGCGGGTTTGGTAAAAAAATTTTTTACTTGTCAGCGAGCCAAAAACCAGTCAGATGGCGTTTTTTCTGTCTGATTTTTGCGGCGTCCGATTCCCCGCGTTCTTTTACATAGGAAAACGTTTTTGACCAATTTTGGAATTGGTGCTTCATAAAGATAAAATTGGCGGGTTTGGTGAAATTTTTTTACTTGTCAGCGAGTCATAAACCAGTCAAATGGCGTTTTTTCTGTCTCATTTTTACGGCGTCCGATTCCCCGCGTTCTTTTACATAGGAAAACGTTTTTGACCAATTTTGGAATTAGTGCTTCATAAAGATAAAATTGGCGGGTTTGGTGAAATTTTTTTATATGTCAGCGAGTCAAAAACCAGTCAGATGGCGTTTTTTCTGTCTGAACTTTGCGGCGTCCGATTCCACGCGTTCTTTTACATAGGAAAACGTTTTTTGACCAATTTTGGAATTAGTGCTTCATAAAGATAAAATTGGCGGGTTTGGTGAAATTTTTTTTTACTTGTCAGCGAGTCAAAAACCAGTCAGATGGCGTTTTTTCTGTCTGATTTTTGCGGCGTCCGATTCCCCGCGTTCTTTTACATAGGAAAACGTTTTTTGACCAATTTTGGAATTAGTGCTTCATAAAGATAAAATTGGCGGGTTTGGTAAAAAAATTTTTTACTTGTCAGCGAGCCAAAAACCAGTCAGATGGCGTTTTTTCTGTCTCATTTTTACGGCGTCCGATTCCCCGCGTTCTTTTACATAGGAAAACGTTTTTGACCAATTTTGGAATTGGTGCTTCATAAAGATAAAATTGGCGGGTTTGGTAAAAAAATTTTTTACTTGTCAGCGAGCCAAAAACCAGTCAGATGGCGTTTTTCTGTCTGATTTTTGCGGCGTCCGATTCCCCGCGTTCTTTTACATAGGAAAACGTTTTTGACCAATTTTGGAATTAGTGCTTCATAAAGATAAAATTGGCGGGTTTGGTGAAATTTTTTACTTGTCAGCGAGTCAAAAACCAGTCAGATGGCGTTTTTACTGTCTCATTTTTACGGCGTCCGATTCCCCGCGTTCTTTTACATAGGAAAACGTTTTTGACCAATTTTGGAATTAGTGCTTCATAAAGATAAAATTGGCGGGTTTGGTGAAATTTTTTACTTGTCAGCGAGTCAAAAACCAGTCAGATGGCGTTTTTTCTGTCTGATTTTTGCGGCGTCCGATTCCCCGCGTTCTTTTACATAGGAAAACGTTTTTTGACCAAT
This sequence comes from Paramacrobiotus metropolitanus, assembly GCF_019649055.1. Lineage (NCBI taxonomy): Eukaryota > Metazoa > Tardigrada > Eutardigrada > Parachela > Macrobiotidae > Paramacrobiotus > Paramacrobiotus metropolitanus. Next base: position 185,077 of record NW_026570397.1, on the reverse strand, counting down.
TTTGGAATTAGTGCTTCATAAAGATAAAATTGGCGGGTTTGGTGAAATTTTTTATATGTCAGCGAGTCAAAAACCAGTCAGATGGCGTTTTTTCTGTCTGATTTTTGCGGCGTCCGATTCCCCGCGTTCTTTTACATAGGAAAACGTTTTTGACCAATTTTGGAATTAGTGCTTCATAAAGATAAAATTGGCGGGTTTGGTGAAATTTTTTACTTGTCAGCGAGTCAAAAACCAGTCAGATGGCGTTTTTTCTGTCTGATTTTTGCGGCGTCCGATTCCCCGCGTTCTTTTACATAGGAAAACGTTTTTTGACCAATTTTGGAATTAGTGCTTCATAAAGATAAAATTGGCGGGTTTGGTGAAATTTTTTACTTGTCAGCGAGTCAAAAACCAGTCAGATGGCGTTTTTTCTGTCTGATTTTTGCGGCGTCCGATTCCCCGCGTTCTTTTACATAGGAAAACGTTTTTGACCAATTTTGGAATTAGTGCTTCATAAAGATAAAATTGGCGGGTTTGGTGAAATTTTTTTCTATGTCAGCGAGTCAAAAACCAGTCAGATGGCGTTTTTTCTGTCTGATTTTTGCGGCGTCCGATTCCCCGCGTTCTTTTACATAGGAAAACGTTTTTGACCAATTTTGGAATTGGTGCTTCATAAAGATAAAATTGGCGGGTTTGGTAAAAATTTTTTACATGTCAGCGAAGCAAAACCAGTCAGATGGCGTTTTTCTGTCTGATTTTTGCGGCGTCCGATTCCCCGCGTTCTTTTACATAGGAAAACGTTTTTTGACCAATTTTGGAATTAGTGCTTCATAAAGATAAAATTGGCGGGTTTGGTGAAATTTTTTACTTGTCAGCGAGTCAAAAACCAGTCAGATGGCGTTTTTTCTGTCTGATTTTTGCGGCGTCCGATTCCCCGCGTTCTTTTACATAGGAAAACGTTTTTTGCTCAATTTTGGAATTGGTGCTTCATAAAGATAAAATTGGCGGGTTTGGTGAAAAAATTTTTTACTTGTCAGCGAGTCAAAAACCAGTCAGATGGCGTTTTTTCTGTCTGATTTTTGCGGCGTCCGATTCCCCGCGTTCTTTTACATAGGAAAACGTTTTTGACCAATTTTGGAATTAGTGCTTCATAAAGATAAAATTGGCGGGTTTGGTGAAATTTTTTTACTTGTCAGCGAGTCAAAAACCAGTCAGATGGCGTTTTTTCTGTCTGATTTTTGCGGCGTCCGATTCCCCGCGTTCTTTTACATAGGAAAACGTTTTTGACCAATTTTGGAATTGGTGCTTCATAAAGATAAAATTGGCGGGTTTGGTGAAATTTTTTTATATGTCAGCGAGTCAAAAACCAGTCAGATGGCGTTTTTTCTGTCTGATTTTGCGGCGTCCGATTCCCCGCGTTCTTTTACATAGGAAAACGTTTTTTGACCAATTTTGGAATTAGTGCTTCATAAAGATAAAATTGGCGGGTTTGGTGAAATTTTTTTACTTGTCAGCGAGTCAAAAACCAGTCAGATGGCGTTTTTTCTGTCTGATTTTTGCGGCGTCCGATTCCCCGCGTTCTTTTACATAGGAAAACGTTTTTTGACCAATTTTGGAATTGGTGCTTCATAAAGATAAAATTGGCGGGTTTGGTGAAATTTTTTACTTGTCAGCGAGTCAAAAACCAGTCAGATGGCGTTTTTTCTGTCTGATTTTTGCGGCGTCCGATTCCCCGCGTTCTTTTACATAGGAAAACGTTTTTGACTAATTTTGGAATTGGTGCTTCATAATGATAAAATTGGCGGGTTTGGTAAAATTTTTTACTTGTCAGCGAGTCAAAAACCAGTCAGATGGCGTTTTTTCTGTCTCATTTTTACGGCGTCCGATTCCCCGCGTTCTTTTACATAGGAAAACGTTTTTGACCAATTTTGGAATTGGTGCTTCATAAAGATAAAATTGGCGGGTTTGGTGAAATTTTTTACTTGTCAGCGAGTCAAAAACCAGTCAGATGGCGTTTTTCTGTCTGATTTTTGCGGCGTCCGATTCCCCGCGTTCTTTTACATAGGAAAACGTTTTTTGACCAATTTTGGAATTGGTGCTTCATAAAGATAAAATTGGCGGGTTTGGTGAAATTTTTTACTTGTCAGCGAGTCAAAAACCAGTCAGATGGCGTTTTTTCTGTCTGATTTTGCGGCGTCCGATTCCCCGCGTTCTTTTACATAGGAAAACGTTTTTGGTCTTAATTTTGGAATTAGTGCTTCATAAAGATAAAATTGGCGGGTTTGGTGAAATTTTTTACTTGTCAGCGAGTCAAAAACCAGTCAGATGGCGTTTTTCTGTCTGATTTTTGCGGCGTCCGATTCCCCGCGTTCTTTTACATAGGAAAACGTTTTTGACCAATTTTGGAATTGGTGCTTCATAAAGATAAAATTGGCGGGTTTGGTGAAATTTTTTATATGTCAGCGAGTCAAAACCAGTCAGATGGCGTTTTTTCTGTCTGATTTTTGCGGCGTCCGATTCCCCGCGTTCTTTTACATAGGAAAACGTTTTTGACCAATTTTGGAATTGGTGCTTCATAAAGATAAAATTGGCGGGTTTGGTGAAATTTTTTTATATGTCAGCGAGTCAAAAACCAGTCAGATGGCGTTTTTTCTGTCTGAACTTTGCGGCGTCCGATTCCCCGCGTTCTTTTACATAGGAAAACGTTTTTGACCAATTTTGGAATTGGTGCTTCATAAAGATAAAATTGGCGGGTTTGGTAAATTTTTTACTTGTCAGCGAGTCAAAAACCAGTCAGATGGCGTTTTTCTGTCTGATTTTTGCGGCGTCCGATTCCCGCGTTCTTTTACATAGGAAAACGTTTTTGGCTTAATTTTGGAATTGGTGCTTCATAAAGATAAAATTGGCGGGTTTGGTGAAATTTTTTACTTGTCAGCGAGTCAAAAACCAGTCAGATGGCGTTTTTCTGTCTGATTTTTGCGGCGTCCGATTCCCCGCGTTCTTTTACATAGGAAAACGTTTTTGAACTAATTTTGGAATTGGTGCTTCATAAAGATAAAATTGGCGGGTTTGGTGAAATTTTTTACTTGTCAGCGAGTCAAAAACCAGTCAGATGGCGTTTTTTCTGTCTGATTTTTGCGGCGTCCGATTCCCCGCGTTCTTTTACATAGGAAAACGTTTTTGACCAATTTTGGAATTGGTGCTTCATAAAGATAAAATTGGCGGGTTTGGTAAAAAAATTTTTTACTTGTCAGCGAGCCAAAAACCAGTCAGATGGCGTTTTTTCTGTCTGATTTTTGCGGCGTCCGATTCCCCGCGTTCTTTTACATAGGAAAACGTTTTTGACCAATTTTGGAATTGGTGCTTCATAAAGATAAAATTGGCGGGTTTGGTGAAATTTTTTTATATGTCAGCGAGTCAAAAACCAGTCAGATGGCGTTTTTTCTGTCTGATTTTTGCGGCGTCCGATTCCCCGCGTTCTTTTACATAGGAAAACGTTTTTTGACCAATTTTGGAATTAGTGCTTCATAAAGATAAAATTGGCGGGTTTGGTGAAATTTTTTACTTGTCAGCGAGTCAAAAACCAGTCAGATGGCGTTTTTTCTGTCTGATTTTTGCGGCGTCCGATTCCCCGCGTTCTTTTACATAGGAAAACGTTTTTTGCTTAATTTTGGAATTGGTGCTTCATAAAGATAAAATTGGCGGGTTTGGTGAAATTTTTTTATATGTCAGCGAGTCAAAAACCAGTCAGATGGCGTTTTTCTGTCTGATTTTTGCGGCGTCCGATTCCCCGCGTTCTTTTACATAGGAAAACGTTTTTTGACCAATTTTGGAATTAGTGCTTCATAAAGATAAAATTGGCGGGTTTGGTGAAATTTTTTTATATGTCAGCGAGTCAAAAACCAGTCAGATGGCGTTTTTTCTGTCTGATTTTTGCGGCGTCCGATTCCCCGCGTTCTTTTACATAGGAAAACGTTTTTTGACCAATTTTGGAATTAGTGCTTCATAAAGATAAAATTGGCGGGTTTGGTGAAATTTTTTACTATGTCAGCGAGTCAAAAACCAGTCAGATGGCGTTTTTCTGTCTGATTTTTGCGGCGTCCGATTCCCCGCGTTCTTTTACATAGGAAAACGTTTTTTACTTAATTTTGGAATTGGTGCTTCATAAAGATAAAATTGGCGGGTTTGGTAAAAAATTTTTTACTTGTCAGCGAGTCAAAACCAGTCAGATGGCGTTTTTCTGTCTGATTTTTGCGGCGTCCGATTCCCCGCGTTCTTTTACATAGGAAAACGTTTTTGACCAATTTTGGAATTGGTGCTTCATAAAGATAAAATTGGCGGGTTTGGTGAAATTTTTTACTTGTCAGCGAGTCAAAAACCAGTCAGATGGCGTTTTTTCTGTCTGATTTTTGCGGCGTCCGATTCCCGCGTTCTTTTACATAGGAAAACGTTTTTGACCAATTTTGGAATTGGTGCTTCATAAAGATAAAATTGGCGGGTTTGGTGAAATTTTTTACTTGTCAGCGAGTCAAAAACCAGTCAGATGGCGTTTTTTCTGTCTGGTTTGCGGCGTCCGATTCCCCGCGTTCTTTTACATAGGAAAACGTTTTTTGCTTAATTTTGGAATTGGTGCTTCATAAAGATAAAATTGGCGGGTTTGGTGAAATTTTTTTATATGTCAGCGAGTCAAAAACCAGTCAGATGGCGTTTTTTCTGTCTGATTTTTGCGGCGTCCGATTCCCCGCGTTCTTTTACATAGGAAAACGTTTTTTGATTAGTTTTGGAATTAGTGCTTCATAAAGATAAAATTGGCGGGTTTGGTGAAATTTTTTTTTACTTGTCTGCGAGTCAAAAACCAGTCAGATGGCGTTTTTTCTGTCTGATTTTTGCGGCGTCCGATTCCCCGCGTTCTTTTACATAGGGAAACGTTTTTCGCTTAATTTTGGAATTGGTGCTTCATAAAGATAAAATTGGCGGGTTTGGTGAAATTTTTTTTTACTTGTCTGCGAGTCAAAAACCAGTCAGATGGCGTTTTTTCTGTCTGATTTTTGCGGCGTCCGATTCCCCGCGTTCTTTTACATAGGAAAACGTTTTTCGCTTAATTTTGGAATTGGTGCTTCATAAAGATAAAATTGGCGGGTTTGGTGAAATTTTTTTTTACTTGTCAGCGAGTCAAAAACCAGTCAGATGGCGTTTTTTCTGTCTGATTTTTGCGGCGTCCGATTCCCCGCGTTCTTTTACATAGGGAAACGTTTTTCGCTTAATTTTGGAATTGGTGCTTCATAAAGATAAAATTGGCGGGTTTGGTGAAATTTTTTACTTGTCAGCGAGTCAAAACCAGTCAGATGGCGTTTTTACTGTCTCATTTTTACGGCGTCCGATTCCCCGCGTTCTTTTACATAGGAAAACGTTTTTGCTTAATTTTGGAATTGGTGCTTCATAAAGATAAAATTGGCGGGTTTGGTAAAAAAATTTTTTACTTGTCAGCGAGCCAAAAACCAGTCAGATGGCGTTTTTTCTGTCTGATTTTTGCGGCGTCCGATTCCCCGTTTTTTACATAGGAAAACGTTTTTTGCTTAATTTTGGAATTGGTGCTTCATAAAGATAAAATTGGCGGGTTTGGTGAAATTTTTTACTGTCAGCGAGTCAAAAACCAGTCAGATGGCGTTTTTTCTGTCTGATTTTTGCGGCGTCCGATTCCCCGCGTTCTTTTACATAGGAAAACGTTTTTGCTTAATTTTGGAATTGGTGCTTCATAAAGATAAAATTGGCGGGTTTGGTGAAATTTTTTACTTGTCAGCGAGTCAAAAACCAGTCAGATGGCGTTTTTTCTGTCTGATTTTTGGCGTCCGATTCCCGCGTTCTTTTACATAGGAAAACGTTTTTGCCAATTTTGGAATTGGTGCTTCATAAAGACAAAATTGGCGGGTTTGGTGAAATTTTTTCACATGTCACTGAGTCAAAAACCAGTCAGATGGCGTTTTTTCTGTCTGATTTTTCCGGCGTCCGATTCCCCGCGTTCTTTTACATAGGAAAACGTTTTTTGCTTAATTTTGGAATTGGTGCTTCATAAAGATAAAATTGGCGGGTTTGGTAAAAAAATTTTTTACTTGTCAGCGAGCCAAAAACCAGTCAGATGGCGTTTTTTCTGTCTCATTTTTACGGCGTCCGATTCCCGCGTTCTTTTACATAGGAAAACGTTTTTGCTTAATTTTGGAATTGGTGCTTCATAAAGATAAAATTGGCGGGTTTGGTGAAATTTTTTTATATTGTCAGCGAGTCAAAAACCAGTCAGATGGCGTTTTTTCTGTCTGATTTTTGCGGCGTCCGATTCCCCGCGTTCTTTTACATAGGAAAACGTTTTTTGCTTAATTTTGGAATTGGTGCTTCATAAAGATAAAATTGGCGGGTTTGGTAAAATTTTTTAGTTGTCAGCGAGTCAAAAACCAGTCAGATGGCGTTTTTTCTGTCTGATTTTTGCGGCGTCCGATTCCCCGCGTTCTTTTACATAGGAAAACGTTTTTTGATTAGTTTTGGAATTAGTGCTTCATAAAGATAAAATTGGCGGGTTTGGTGAAATTTTTTTTTACTTGTCTGCGAGTCAAAAACCAGTCAGATGGCGTTTTTTCTGTCTGATTTTTGCGGCGTCCGATTCCCCGCGTTCTTTTACATAGGAAAACGTTTTTGCTTAATTTTGGAATTGGTGCTTCATAAAGATAAAATTGGCGGGTTTGGTGAAATTTTTTTATATGTCAGCGAGTCAAAAACCAGTCAGATGGCGTTTTTTCTGTCTGATTTTTGCGGCGTCCGATTCCCCGCGTTCTTTTACATAGGAAAACGTTTTTTGCTTAATTTTGGAATTGGTGCTTCATAAAGATAAAATTGGCGGGTTTGGTGAAATTTTTTACTTGTCAGCGAGTCAAAAACCAGTCAGATGGCGTTTTTTCTGTCTGATTTTTGCGGCGTCCGATTCCCCGCGTTCTTTTACATAGGAAAACGTTTTTGCTTAATTTTGGAATTGGTGCTTCATAAAGATAAAATTGGCGGGTTTGGTGAAATTTTTTACTTGTCAGCGAGTCAAAAACCAGTCAGATGGCGTTTTTTCTGTCTGATTTTTGTACGTCCGATTCCCCGCGTTCTTTTACATAGGAAAACGTTTTTGCTTAATTTTGGAATTGGTGCTTCATAAAGATAAAATTGGCGGGTTTGGTGAAATTTTTTACTTGTCAGCGAGTCAAAAACCAGTCAGATGGCGTTTTTTCTGTCTGATTTTTGGCGTCCGATTCCCCGCGTTCTTTTACATAGGAAAACGTTTTTGCTTAATTTTGGAATTGGTGCTTCATAAAGATAAAATTGGCGGGTTTGGTGAAATTTTTTACTTGTCAGCGAGTCAAAAACCAGTCAGATGGCGTTTTTCTGTCTGATTTTTGCGGCGTCCGATTCCCCGCGTTCTTTTACATAGGAAAACGTTTTTGCTTAATTTTGGAATTGGTGCTTCATAAAGATAAAATTGGCGGGTTTGGTGAAATTTTTTACTTGTCAGCGAGCCAAAAACCAGTCAGATGGCGTTTTTTCTGTCTGATTTTTGCGGCGTCCGATTCCCCGCGTTCTTTTACATAGGGAAACGTTTTTCGCTTAATTTTGGAATTGGTGCTTCATAAAGATAAAATTGGCGGGTTTGGTGAAATTTTTTTCTCTGTCAGCGAGTCAAAAACCAGTCAGATGGCGTTTTTTCTGTCTGATTTTTGCGGCGTCCGATTCCCCGCGTTCTTTTACATAGGAAAACGTTTTTTGCTTAATTTTGGAATTGGTGCTTCATAAAGATAAAATTGGCGGGTTTGGTGAAATTTTTTTATATGTCAGCGAGTCAAAAACCAGTCAGATGGCGTTTTTTCTGTCTGATTTTTGCGGCGTCCGATTCCCGCGTTCTTTTACATAGGAAAACGTTTTTTGACCAATTTTGGAATTAGTGCTTCATAAAGACAAAATTGGCGGGTTTGGTGAAATTTTTTCACATGTCAGCGAGTCAAAAACCAGTCAGATGGCGTTTTTACTGTCTCATTTTTACGGCGTCCGATTCCCCGCGTTCTTTTACATAGGAAAACGTTTTTGCTTAATTTTGGAATTGGTGCTTCATAAAGATAAAATTGGCGGGTTTGGTAAAAAAATTTTTTACTTGTCAGCGAGCCAAAAACCAGTCAGATGGCGTTTTTTCTGTCTGATTTTTGCGGCGTCCGATTCCCCGCGTTCTTTTACATAGGAAAACGTTTTTGCTTAATTTTGGAATTGGTGCTTCATAAAGATAAAATTGGCGGGTTTGGTGAAATTTTTTTACTTGTCAGCGAGTCAAAAACCAGTCAGATGGCGTTTTTTCTGTCTGATTTTTGCGGCGTCCGATTCCCCGCGTTCTTTTACATAGGAAAACGTTTTTCGCTTAATTTTGGAATTGGTGCTTCATAAAGATAAAATTGGCGGGTTTGGTGAAATTTTTTTATATGTCAGCGAGTCAAAAACCAGTCAGATGGCGTTTTTTCTGTCTGATTTTTGCGGCGTCCGATTCCCCGCGTTCTTTTACATAGGGAAACGTTTTTCGCTTAATTTTGGAATTGGTGCTTCATAAAGATAAAATTGGCGGGTTTGGTGAAATTTTTTTACTTGTCAGCGAGTCAGAAACCAGTCAGATGGCGTTTTTTCTGTCTGATTTTTGCGGCGTCCGATTCCCCGCGTTCTTTTACATAGGAAAACGTTTTTTGCTTAATTTTGGAATTGGTGCTTCATAAAGATAAAATTGGCGGGTTTGGTGAAATTTTTTACTTGTCAGCGAGTCAAAAACCAGTCAGATGGCGTTTTTTCTGTCTGATTTTTGCGGCGTCCGATTCCCCGCGTTCTTTTACATAGGAAAACGTTTTTTGCTTAATTTTGGAATTGGTGCTTCATAAAGATAAAATTGGCGGGTTTGGTGAAATTTTTTTATATGTCAGCGAGTCAAAAACCAGTCAGATGGCGTTTTTTCTGTCTGATTTTTGCGGCGTCCGATTCCCCGCGTTCTTTTACATAGGAAAACGTTTTTCGCTTAATTTTGGAATTGGTGCTTCATAAAGATAAAATTGGCGGGTTTGGTGAAATTTTTTTACTTGTCAGCGAGTCATAAACCAGTCAGATGGCGTTTTTTCTGTCTCATTTTTACGGCGTCCGATTCCCGCGTTCTTTTACATAGGAAAACGTTTTTTGCTTAATTTTGGAATTGGTGCTTCATAAAGATAAAATTGGCGGGTTTGGTAAAAATTTTTTACTTGTCAGCGAGCCAAAAACCGTCCAGATGGCGTTTTTTCTGTCTGATTTTTGCGGAGTCCAATTCCCCGCGTTCTTTTACATAGGAAAACGTTTTTCGCTTAATTTTGGAATTGGTGCTTCATAAAGATAAAATTGGCGGGTTTGGTGAAATTTTTTTACTTGTCAGCGAGTCAAAAACCAGTCAGATGGCGTTTTTTCTGTCTGATTTTTGCGGCGTCCGATTCCCCGCGTTCTTTTACATAGGAAAACGTTTTTTGCTTAATTTTGGAATTGGTGCTTCATAAAGATAAAATTGGCGGGTTTGGTGAAATTTTTTTATATGTCAGCGAGTCAAAAACCAGTCAGATGGCGTTTTTTCTGTCTGATTTTTGCGGCGTCCGATTCCCCGCGTTCTTTTACATAGGAAAACGTTTTTGCTTAATTTTGGAATTGGTGCTTCATAAAGATAAAATTGGCGGGTTTGGTGAAATTTTTTACTTGTCAGCGAGTCAAAAACCAGTCAGATGGCGTTTTTTCTGTCTGATTTTTGCGGCGTCCGATTCCCCGCGTTCTTTTACATAGGAAAACGTTTTTGCTTAATTTTGGAATTGGTGCTTCATAAAGATAAAATTGGCGGGTTTGGTAAAATTTTTTTCTCTTGTCAGCGAGAAAAAAACCGTCCAGATGGCGTTTTTTCTGTCTGATTTTTGCGGAATCCAATTCCCCGCGTTCTTTTACATAGGAAAACGTTTTTGCCAATTTTGGAATTGGTGCTTCATAAAGATAAAATTGGCGGGTTTGGTGAAATTTTTTACTTGTCAGCGAGTCAAAAACCAGTCAGATGGCGTTTTTTCTGTCTGATTTTTACGGCGTCCGATTCCCCGCGTTCTTTTACATAGGAAAACGTTTTTGCTTAATTTTGGAATTGGTGCTTCATAAAGATAAAATTGGCGGGTTTGGTGAAATTTTTTTACTTGTCAGCGAGTCAAAAACCAGTCAGATGGCGTTTTTTCTGTCTGATTTTTGCGGCGTCCGATTCCCCGCGTTCTTTTACATAGGAAAACGTTTTTGCTTAATTTTGGAATTGGTGCTTCATAAAGATAAAATTGGCGGGTTTGGTGAAATTTTTTACTTGTCAGCGAGTCAAAAACCAGTCAGATGGCGTTTTTTCTGTCTGATTTTTGCGGCGTCCGATTCCCCGCGTTCTTTTACATAGGAAAACGTTTTTCGCTTAATTTTGGAATTGGTGCTTCATAAAGATAAAATTGGCGGGTTTGGTGAAATTTTTTTACTTGTCAGCGAGTCAAAAACCAGTCAGATGGCGTTTTTTCTGTCTCATTTTTACGGCGTCCGATTCCCCGCGTTCTTTTACATAGGAAAACGTTTTTTGCTTAATTTTGGAATTGGTGCTTCATAAAGATAAAATTGGCGGGTTTGGTGAAATTTTTTTATATGTCAGCGAGTCAAAAACCAGTCAGATGGCGTTTTTTCTGTCTGATTTTTGCGGCGTCCGATTCCCCGCGTTCTTTTACATAGGAAAACGTTTTTGCCCAATTTTGGAATTGGTGCTTCATAAAGATAAAATTGGCGGGTTTGGTGAAATTTTTTACTTGTCAGCGAGTCAAAAACCAGTCAGATGGCGTTTTTTCTGTCTGATTTTTGCGGCGTCCGATTCCCCGCGTTCTTTTACATAGGAAAACGTTTTTGCTTAATTTTGGAATTGGTGCTTCATAAAGATAAAATTGGCGGGTTTGGTGAAATTTTTTACTTGTCAGCGAGTCAAAAACCAGTCAGATGGCGTTTTTTCTGTCTGATTTTTGCGGCGTCCGATTCCCCGCGTTCTTTTACATAGGAAAACGTTTTTGCTTAATTTTGGAATTGGTGCTTCATAAAGATAAAATTGGCGGGTTTGGTGAAATTTTTTATGTCAGCAGGTCAAAACCAGTCAGATGGCGTTTTTTCTGTCTGATTTTTGCGGCGTCCGATTCCCCGCGTTCTTTTACATAGGAAAACGTTTTTGCTTAATTTTGGAATTGGTGCTTCATAAAGATAAAATTGGCGGGTTTGGTGAAATTTTTTTAGTGTCAAAACCAATAAGAGAATGAATTTTTCAGATGTCTCATTTTTACGGCGTCCGATTCCCCGCGTTCTTTTACATAGGAAAACGTTTTTTGCTTAATTTTGGAATTGGTGCTTCATAAAGATAAAATTGGCGGGTTTGGTAAAAAAATTTTTTACTTGTCAGCGAGCCAAAAACCAGTCAGATGGCGTTTTTTCTGTCTGATTTTTGCGGCGTCCGATTCCCCGCGTTCTTTTACATAGGAAAACGTTTTTTGACCAATTTTGGAATTGGTGCTTAAAAGATAAAATTGGCGGGTTTGGTGAAATTTTTTACTTGTCAGCGAGTCAAAAACCAGTCAGATGGCGTTTTTTCTGTCTGATTTTTGCGGCGTCCGATTCCCCGCGTTCTTTTACATAGGAAAACGTTTTTCGCTTAATTTTGGAATTGGTGCTTCATAAAGATAAAATTGGCGGGTTTGGTAAAAAAATTTTTTACTTGTCAGCGAGCCAAAAACCAGTCAGATGGCGTTTTTTCTGTCTCATTTTTACGGCGTCCGATTCCCGCGTTCTTTTACATAGGAAAACGTTTTTGCTTAATTTTGGAATTGGTGCTTCATAAAGATAAAATTGGCGGGTTTGGTGAAATTTTTTTTACTTGTCTGCGAGTCAAAACCAGTCAGATGGCGTTTTTTCTGTCTGATTTTTGCGGCGTCCGATTCCCCGCGTTCTTTTACATAGGAAAACGTTTTTGCTTAATTTTGGAATTGGTGCTTCATAAAGATAAAATTGGCGGGTTTGGTGAAATTTTTTTTTACTTGTCAGCGAGTCAAAAACCAGTCAGATGGCGTTTTTTCTGTCTGAACTTTGCGGCGTCCGATTCCCCGCGTTCTTTTACATAGGAAAACGTTTTTTGATTAGTTTTGGAATTAGTGCTTCATAAAGATAAAATTGGCGGGTTTGGTGAAATTTTTTTTTACTTGTCTGCGAGTCAAAAACCAGTCAGATGGCGTTTTTTCTGTCTGATTTTTGCGGCGTCCGATTCCCCGCGTTCTTTTACATAGGGAAACGTTTTTCGCTTAATTTTGGAATTGGTGCTTCATAAAGATAAAATTGGCGGGTTTGGTGAAATTTTTTTACTTGTCAGCGAGTCAAAAACCAGTCAGATGGCGTTTTTTCTGTCTCATTTTTACGGCGTCCGATTCCCCGCGTTCTTTTACATAGGAAAACGTTTTTTGCTTAATTTTGGAATTGGTGCTTCATAAAGATAAAATTGGCGGGTTTAGTGAAATTTTTTTACCAGTCAGCGAGTCAAAAACCAGTCAAATGGCGTTTTTTCTGTCTGATTTTTGCGGCGTCCGATTCCTCGCGTTCTTTTACATAGGAAAACGTTTTTTGAACAATTTTGGAATTGGTGCTTCATAAAGACAAAATTGGCGGGTTTGGTGAAATTTTTTCACTTGTCAGCGAGTCAAAAACCAGTCAGATGGCGTTTTTTCTGTCTCATTTTTACGGCGTCCGATTCCCCGCGTCTTTTACATAGGAAAACGTTTTTGCTCAATTTTGGAATTGGTGCTTCATAAAGATAAAATTGGCGGGTTTGGTAAAAAAATTTTTTACTTGTCAGCGAGCCAAAAACCAGTCAGATGGCGTTTTTTCTGTCTCATTTTTACGGCGTCCGATTCCCCGCGTTCTTTTACATAGGAAAACGTTTTTGCTTAATTTTGGAATTGGTGCTTCATAAAGATAAAATTGGCGGGTTTGGTGAAATTTTTTTATATGTCAGCAGGCTGAGTCAAAAACCAGTCAGATGGCGTTTTTTCTGTCTGATTTTTGCGGCGTCCGATTCCCCGCGTTCTTTTACATAGGAAAACGTTTTTGCTTAATTTTGGAATTAGTGCTTCATAAAGATAAAATTGGCGGGTTTGGTGAAATTTTTTTTTACTTGTCTGCGAGTCAAAAACCAGTCAGATGGCGTTTTTTCTGTCTGATTTTTGCGGCGTCCGATTCCCCGCGTTCTTTTACATAGGAAAACGTTTTTGCTTAATTTTGGAATTGGTGCTTCATAAAGATAAAATTGGCGGGTTTGGTGAAATTTTTTACTTGTCAGCGAGTCAAAAACCAGTCAGATGGCGTTTTTTCTGTCTGATTTTTGCGGCGTCCGATTCCCCGCGTTCTTTTACATAGGAAAACGTTTTTGCTTAATTTTGGAATTGGTGCTTCATAAAGATAAAATTGGCGGGTTTGGTGAAATTTTTTTTTACTTGTCTGCGAGTCAAAAACCAGTCAGATGGCGTTTTTTCTGTCTGATTTTTGCGGCGTCCGATTCCCCGCGTTCTTTTACATAGGAAAACGTTTTTGCTTAATTTTGGAATTGGTGCTTCATAAAGATAAAATTGGCGGGTTTGGTGAAATTTTTTACTTGTCAGCGAGTCAAAAACCAGTCAGATGGCGTTTTTTCTGTCTGATTTTTGCGGCGTCCGATTCCCCGCGTTCTTTTACATAGGAAAACGTTTTTTGCTTAATTTTGGAATTGGTGCTTCATAAAGATAAAATTGGCGGGTTTGGTGAAATTTTTTCACTTGTCAGCGAGTCAAAAACCAGTCAGATGGCGTTTTTTCTGTCTGATTTTTGCGGCGTCCGATTCCTCGCGTTCTTTTACATAGGAAAACGTTTTTGCTTAATTTTGGAATTGGTGCTTCATAAAGATAAAATTGGCGGGTTTGGTGAAATTTTTTACTTGTCAGCGAGTCAAAAACCAGTCAGATGGCGTTTTTCAAGTCTGAATTTTACGGCGTCCGATTCTCCGCGTTCTTTTACATAGGAAAACGTTTTTTGCTTAATTTTGGAATTGGTGCTTCATAAAGATAAAATTGGCGGGTTTGGTGAAATTTTTTACTTGTCAGCGAGTCAAAAACCAGTCAGATGGCGTTTTTTCTGTCTGATTTTTGCGGCGTCCGATTCCCCGCGTTCTTTTACATAGGAAAACGTTTTTCGCTTAATTTTGGAATTGGTGCTTCATAAAGATAAAATTGGCGGGTTTGGTGAAATTTTTTTACTTGTCAGCGAGTCAAAAACCAGTCAGATGGCGTTTTTTCTGTCTGATTTTTACGGCGTCCGATTCCCCGCGTTCTTTTACATAGGAAAACGTTTTTTGCTCAATTTTGGAATTGGTGCTTCATAAAGATAAAATTGGCGGGTTTGGTGAAAAAATTTTTTACTTGTCAGCGAGCCAAAAACCAGTCAGATGGCGTTTTTTCTGTCTGATTTTACGGCGTCCGATTCCCCGCGTTCTTTTACATAGGAAAACGTTTTTTGCTTAATTTTGGAATTGGTGCTTCATAAAGATAAAATTGGCGGGTTTGGTGAAATTTTTTTACCTGTCAGCGAGTCAAAAACCAGTCAGATGGCGTTTTTTAAGTCTCGTTTTTCCGGCGTCCGATTCCCCGCGTTCTTTTACATAGGAAAACGTTTTTTACTTAATTTTGGAATTGGTGCTTCATAAAGATAAAATTGGCGGGTTTGGTAAAAAACTTTGTAAATTGTCCGCGAGCCTAAAACCGTTCAGATGGCGTTTTTTCTGTCTGATTTTTACGGCGTCCGATTCCCCGCGTTCTTTTACATAGGAAAACGTTTTTTGCTTAATTTTGGAATTGGTGCTTCATAAAGATAAAATTGGCGGGTTTGGTGAAATTTTTTTACTTGTCAGCGAGCCAAAAACCAGTTAGATGGCGTCTTTTAAGTCTGATTTTTACGGCGTCCGATTTCCTGCGTACTTTTACATAAGAAAACCCTTTTTGCTTAATTGTGGATTTGGTGCTTCATAAAGATAAAATTAGCGGGTTTGGTGAAATTTTTTTACATGTCAGCGAGTCAAAAACCAGTCAGATGGCGTTTTTAAGTCTGATTTTTGCGGCGTCCGATTCCCCGCGTTCTTTTACATAGGAAAACGTTTTTGCTTAATTTTGGAATTGGTGCTTCATAAAGATAAAATTGGCGGGTTTGGTGAAATTTTTTACCTGTCAGCGAGTCAAAAACCAGTCAGATGGCGTTTTTTAAGTCTCGTTTTTGCGGCGTCCGATTCCCGCGTTCTTTTACATAGGAAAACGTTTTTGCTTAATTTTGGAATTGGTGCTTCATAAAGATAAAATTGGCGGGTTTGGTGAAATTTTTTACCTGTCAGCGAGTCAAAAACCAGTCAGATGGCGTTTTTTCTGTCTGATTTTTGCGGCGTCCGATTCCCCGCGTTCTTTTACATAGGGAAACGTTTTTCGCTTAATTTTGGAATTGGTGCTTCATAAAGATAAAATTGGCGGGTTTGGTGAAATTTTTTACTTGTCAGTGAGTCAAAAACCAGTCAGATGGCGTTTTTCTGTCTGATTTTTGCGGCGTCCGATTCCCCGCGTTCTTTTACATAGGAAAACGTTTTTGCTTAATTTTGGAATTGGTGCTTCATAAAGATAAAATTGGCGGGTTTGGTGAAATTTTTTACTTGTCAGCGAGTCAAAAACCAGTCAGATGGCGTTTTTTCTGTCTCATTTTTACGGCGTCCGATTCCCCGCGTTCTTTTACATAGGAAAACGTTTTTTGCTTAATTTTGGAATTGGTGCTTCATAAAGATAAAATTGGCGGGTTTGGTGAAATTTTTTTACTTGTCAGCGAGTCAAAAACCAGTCAGATGGCGTTTTTTCTGTCTGATTTTTGCGGCGTCCGATTCCCCGCGTTCTTTTACATAGGAAAACGTTTTTCGCTTAATTTTGGAATTGGTGCTTCATAAAGATAAAATTGGCGGGTTTGGTGAAATTTTTTACTTGTCCGCGAGTCAAAAACCAGTCAGATGGCGTTTTTCTGTCTGATTTTTACGGCGTCCGATTCCCCGCGTTCTTTTACATAGGAAAACGTTTTTTGCTTAATTTTGGAATTGGTGCTTCATAAAGATAAAATTGGCGGGTTTGGTAAAAAACATTTTAAATTGTCCGCGAGCCTAAAACCGTTCAGATGGCGTTTTTTCTGTCTGATTTTCACGCCGTCCAATTCCCGCGTTCTTTTACATAGGAAAACGTTTTTGCTTAATTTTGGAATTGGTGCTTCATAAAGATAAAATTGGCGGGTTTGGTGAAATTTTTTTACTTGTCAGCGAGTCAAAAACCAGTCAGATGGCGTTTTTTCTGTCTGATTTTCACGCCGTCCAATTCCCGCGTTCTTTTACATAGGAAAACGTTTTTTGCTTAATTTTGGAATTGGTGCTTCATAAAGAAAAATTGGCGGGTTTGGTGAAATTTTTTACTTGTCAGCGAGTCAAAAACCAGTCAGATGGCGTTTTTTCAGTCTGATTTTTGCGGCGTCCGATTCCCGCGTTCTTTTACATAGGAAAACGTTTTTGCTTAATTTTGGAATTGGTGCTTCATAAAGATAAAATTGGCGGGTTTGGTGAAATTTTTTACTTGTCAGCGAGTCAAAAACCAGTCAGATGGCGTTTTTCAGTCTGATTTTTGCGGCGTCCGATTCCCGCGTTCTTTTACATAGGAAAACGTTTTTGCTTAATTTTGGAATTGGTGCTTCATAAAGATAAAATTGGCGGGTTTGGTGAAATTTTTTACTTGTCAGCGAGCCAAAAACCAGTCAGATGGCGTTTTTTCTGTCTGATTTTTGCGGCGTCCGATTCCCGCGTTCTTTTACATAGGAAAACGTTTTTGCTTAATTTTGGAATTGGTGCTTCATAAAGATAAAATTGGCGGGTTTGGTGAAATTTTTTACTTGTCAGCGAGTCAAAAACCAGTCAGATGGCGTTTTTTCTGTCTGATTTTTGCGGCGTCCGATTCCCGCGTTCTTTTACATAGGAAAACGTTTTTGCTTAATTTTGGAATTGGTGCTTCATAAAGATAAAATTGGCGGGTTTGGTGAAATTTTTTACCTGTCAGCGAGTCAAAAACCAGTCAGATGGCGTTTTTTCTGTCTGATTTTTACGGCGTCCGATTCCCCGCGTTCTTTTACATAGGAAAACGTTTTTGCTTAATTTTGGAATTGGTGCTTCATAAAGATAAAATTGGCGGGTTTGGTGAAATTTTTTACCTGTCAGCGAGCCAAAAACCAGTCAGATGGCGTTTTTTCTGTCTGATTTTTGCGGCGTCCGATTCCCGCGTTCTTTTACATAGGAAAACGTTTTTGCTTAATTTTGGAATTGGTGCTTCATAAAGATAAAATTGGCGGGTTTGGTGAAAAAATTTTTTACTTGTCAGCGAGCCAAAAACCAGTCAGATGGCGTTTTTTCTGTCTCATTTTTACGGCGTCCGATTCCCGCGTTCTTTTACATAGGAAAACGTTTTTTGCTTAATTTTGGAATTGGTGCTTCATAAAGATAAAATTGGCGGGTTTGGTGAAATTTTTTACTTGTCAGCGAGCCAAAAACCAGTCAGATGGCGTTTTTTCTGTCTGATTTTTGCGGCGTCCGATTCCCCGCGTTCTTTTACATAGGGAAACGTTTTTCGCTTAATTTTGGAATTGGTGCTTCATAAAGATAAAATTGGCGGGTTTGGTGAAATTTTTTTACTTGTCAGCGAGTCATAAACCAGTCAAATGGCGTTTTTTCTGTCTCATTTTTACGGCGTCCGATTCCCCGCGTTCTTTTACATAGGAAAACGTTTTTTGCTTAATTTTGGAATTGGTGCTTCATAAAGATAAAATTGGCGGGTTTGGTGAAATTTTTTACTTGTCAGCGAGTCAAAAACCAGTCAGATGGCGTTTTTTCTGTCTGATTTTTACGGCGTCCGATTCCCCGCGTTCTTTTACATAGGAAAACGTTTTTGCTTAATTTTGGAATTGGTGCTTCATAAAGATAAAATTGGCGGGTTTGGTGAAATTTTTTTACCTGTCAGCGAGTCAAAAACCAGTCAGATGGCGTTTTTTCTGTCTGATTTTTACGGCGTCCGATTCCCGCGTTCTTTTACATAGGAAAACGTTTTTTGCTTAATTTTGGAATTGGTGCTTCATAAAGATAAAATTGGCGGGTTTGGTGAAATTTTTTACCTGTCAGCGAGCCAAAAACCGTTCAGATGGCGTTTTTTCTGTCTGATTTTTACGGCGTCCGATTCCCCGCGTTCTTTTACATAGGAAAACGTTTTTTGCTTAATTTTGGAATTGGTGCTTCGTAAAGATAAAATTGGCGGGTTTGGTGAAATTTTTTTACCTGTCAGCGAGTCAAAAACCAGTCAGATGGCGTTTTTTAAGTCTCGTTTTTCCGGCGTCCGATTCCCGTGTTCTTTTACATAGGAAAACGTTTTTTGCTTAATTTTGGAATTGGTGCTTCATAAAGATAAAATTGGCGGGTTTGGTAAAAAACATTTTAAATTGTCCGCGAACCTAAACCGTTTAGATGGCGTTTTTTCTGTCTGATTTTCACGCCGTCCAATTCCCGCGTTCTTTTACATAGGAAAACGTTTTTTGCTTAATTTTGGAATTGGTGCTTCATAAAGATAAAATTGGCGGGTTTGGTGAAATTTTTTACCTGTCAGCGAGTCAAAAACCAGTCAGATGGCGTTTTTCAGTCTGATTTTTACGGCGTCCGATTCCCGCGTTCTTTTACATAGGAAAACGTTTTTGCTTAATTTTGGAATTGGTGCTTCATAAAGATAAAATTGGCGGGTTTGGTGAAATTTTTTACCTGTCAGCGAGCCAAAAACCAGTCAGATGGCGTTTTTTCTGTCTGATTTTTGCGGCGTCCGATTCCCGCGTTCTTTTACATAGGAAAACGTTTTTGCTTAATTTTGGAATTGGTGCTTCATAAAGATAAAATTGGCGGGTTTGGTGAAATTTTTTACCTGTCAGCGAGTCAAAAACCAGTCAGATGGCGTTTTTTCTGTCTGATTTTGCGGCGTCCGATTCCCCGCGTTCTTTTACATAGGAAAACGTTTTTGCTTAATTTTGGAATTGGTGCTTCATAAAGATAAAATTGGCGGGTTTGGTGAAATTTTTTTACTTGTCAGCGAGTCAAAAACCAGTCAGATGGCGTTTTTACTGTCTCATTTTTACGGCGTCCGATTCCCGCGTTCTTTTACATAGGAAAACGTTTTTGCTTAATTTTGGAATTGGTGCTTCATAAAGATAAAATTGGCGGGTTTGGTGAAATTTTTTACTTGTCAGCGAGCCAAAAACCAGTCAGATGGCGTTTTTTCTGTCTGATTTTTACGGCGTCCGATTCCCCGCGTTCTTTTACATAGGAAAACGTTTTTGCTTAATTTTGGAATTGGTGCTTCATAAAGATAAAATTGGCGGGTTTGGTGAAATTTTTTACCTGTCAGCGAGTCAAAAACCAGTCAGATGGCGTTTTTTCTGTCTGATTTTTACGGCGTCCGATTCCCCGCGTTCTTTTACATAGGAAAACGTTTTTGCTTAATTTTGGAATTGGTGCTTCATAAAGATAAAATTGGCGGGTTTGGTGAAATTTTTTACCTGTCAGCGAGCCAAAAACCAGTCAGATGGCGTTTTTTCTGTCTGATTTTTACGGCGTCCGATTCCCCGCGTTCTTTTACATAGGAAAACGTTTTTGCTTAATTTTGGAATTGGTGCTTCATAAAGATAAAATTGGCGGGTTTGGTGAAATTTTTTACCTGTCAGCGAGTCAAAAACCAGTCAGATGGCGTTTTTTCTGTCTGATTTTTACGGCGTCCGATTCCCGCGTTCTTTTACATAGGAAAACGTTTTTGCTTAATTTTGGAATTGGTGCTTCATAAAGATAAAATTGGCGGGTTTGGTGAAATTTTTTACTTGTCAGCGAGTCAAAAACCAGTCAGATGGCGTTTTTTCTGTCTGATTTTTACGGCGTCCGATTCCCGCGTTCTTTTACATAGGAAAACGTTTTTGCTTAATTTTGGAATTGGTGCTTCATAAAGATAAAATTGGCGGGTTTGGTGAAATTTTTTACCTGTCAGCGAGCCAAAAACCAGTCAGATGGCGTTTTTCTGTCTGATTTTTACGGCGTCCGATTCCCGCGTTCTTTTACATAGGAAAACGTTTTTGCTTAATTTTGGAATTGGTGCTTCATAAAGATAAAATTGGCGGGTTTGGTGAAATTTTTTACCTGTCAGCGAGCCAAAAACCAGTCAGATGGCGTTTTTTCTGTCTGATTTTTACGGCGTCCGATTCCCCGCGTTCTTTTACATAGGAAAACGTTTTTTGAACAATTTTGGAATTGGTGCTTCATAAAGACACAATTGGCGGGTTTGGTGAAATTTTTTCACATTTCCGCGAGTCAAAAACCAGTCAAATGGCGTTTTTCTTTCTCATTTTTACGGCGTCCGATTCCCCGCGTCTTTTACATAGGAAAACGTTCTTTGCTCAAATTTGGAATTGGTGCTTCATAAAGATAAAATTGGCGGGTTTGGTAAAAAAATTTTTTACTTGTCAGCGAGCCAAAAACCAGTCAGATGGCGTTTTTTCTGTCTCATTTTTACGGCGTCCGATTCCCCGCGTCTTTTACATAGGAAAACGTTCTTTGCTCAATTTTGGAATTGGTGCTTCATAAAGATAAAATTGGCGGGTTTGGTGAAATTTTTTTACCAGTCAGCGAGCCAAAAACCAGTCAGATGGCGTTTTTTCTGTCTGATTTTTGCGGCGTCCGATTCCCCGCGTTCTTTTACATAGGGAAACGTTTTTCGCTTAATTTTGGAATTGGTGCTTCATAAAGATAAAATTGGCGGGTTTGGTGAAATTTTTTACTTGTCAGCGAGCCAAAAACCAGTCAGATGGCGTTTTTTCTGTCTCATTTTTACGGCGTCCGATTCCCCGCGTTCTTTTACATAGGAAAACGTTTTTTGCTTAATTTTGGAATTGGTGCTTCATAAAGATAAAATTGGCGGGTTTGGTAAAATACATTTTTACCTGTCAGCGAGCCAAAACCAGTTAGATGGCGTTTTTTCTGTCTGATTTTCACGCCGTCCAATTCCCGCGTTCTTTTACATAGGAAAACGTTTTTGCTTAATTTTGGAATTGGTGCTTCATAAAGATAAAATTGGCGGGTTTGGTGAAATTTTTTACTTGTCAGCGAGCCAAAAACCAGTCAGATGGCGTTTTTTCTAAGTCTGATTTTTACGGCGTCCGATTCCCGCGTTCTTTTACATAGGAAAACGTTTTTGCTTAATTTTGGAATTGGTGCTTCATAAAGATAAAATTGGCGGGTTTGGTGAAATTTTTTACCTGTCAGCGAGTCAAAAACCAGTCAGATGGCGTTTTTTCTGTCTGATTTTTACGGCGTCCGATTCCCGCGTTCTTTTACATAGGAAAACGTTTTTGCTTAATTTTGGAATTGGTGCTTCATAAAGATAAAATTGGCGGGTTTGGTGAAATTTTTTACCTGTCAGCGAGTCAAAACCAGTCAGATGGCGTTTTTTCTGTCTGATTTTTACGTCCGATTCCCCGCGTTCTTTTACATAGGAAAACGTTTTTGCTTAATTTTGGAATTGGTGCTTCATAAAGATAAAATTGGCGGGTTTGGTGAAATTTTTTACCTGTCAGCGAGTCAAAAACCAGTCAGATGGCGTTTTTTCTGTCTGATTTTTGCGGCGTCCGATTCCCCGCGTTCTTTTACATAGGAAAACGTTTTTGCTTAATTTTGGAATTGGTGCTTCATAAAGATAAAATTGGCGGGTTTGGTGAAATTTTTTACCTGTCAGCGAGTCAAAAACCAGTCAGATGGCGTTTTTTCTGTCTGATTTTTACGGCGTCCGATTCCCCGCGTTCTTTTACATAGGAAAACGTTTTTGCTTAATTTTGGAATTGGTGCTTCATAAAGATAAAATTGGCGGGTTTGGTGAAATTTTTTACCTGTCAGCGAGCCAAAAACCAGTCAGATGGCGTTTTTTCTGTCTGATTTTTGCGGCGTCCGATTCCCGCGTTCTTTTACATAGGAAAACGTTTTTTGCTTAATTTTGGAATTGGTGCTTCATAAAGATAAAATTGGCGGGTTTGGTGAAATTTTTTTTACCTGTCAGCGAGTCAAAACCAGTCAGATGGCGTTTTTCTGTCTGATTTTTACGGCGTCCGATTCCCGCGTTCTTTTACATAGGAAAACGTTTTTGCTTAATTTTGGAATTGGTGCTTCATAAAGATAAAATTGGCGGGTTTGGTGAAATTTTTTACCTGTCAGCGAGCCAAAAACCAGTCAGATGGCGTTTTTTCTGTCTGATTTTTACGGCGTCCGATTCGCGTTCTTTTACATAGGAAAACGTTTTTGCTTAATTTTGGAATTGGTGCTTCATAAAGATAAAATTGGCGGGTTTGGTGAAATTTTTTACCTGTCAGCGAGTCAAAAACCAGTCAGATGGCGTTTTTTCTGTCTGATTTTTACGGCGTCCGATTCCCCGCGTTCTTTTACATAGGAAAACGTTTTTGCTTAATTTTGGAATTGGTGCTTCATAAAGATAAAATTGGCGGGTTTGGTGAAATTTTTTACCTGTCAGCGAGCCAAAAACCAGTCAGATGGCGTTTTTTCTGTCTCATTTTTACGGCGTCCGATTTCCCGCGTTCTTTTACATAGGAAAACGTTTTTGCTTAATTTTGGAATTGGTGCTTCATAAAGATAAAATTGGCGGGTTTGGTGAAATTTTTTACCTGTCAGCGAGTCAAAAACCAGTCAGATGGCGTTTTTTCTGTCTCATTTTTACGGCGTCCGATTTCCCGCGTTCTTTTACATAGGAAAACGTTTTTGCTTAATTTTGGAATTGGTGCTTCATAAAGATAAAATTGGCGGGTTTAGTGAAATTTTTTTACCAGTCAGCGAGTCAAAAACCAGTCAAATGGCGTTTTTTCTGTCTGATTTTTGCGGCGTCCGATTCCCCGCGTTCTTTTACATAGGAAAACGTTTTTGCTTAATTTTGGAATTGGTGCTTCATAAAGATAAAATTGGCGGGTTTGGTAAAATTTTTTACTTGTCAGCGAGCCAAAAACCAGTCAGATGGCGTTTTTTCTGTCTGATTTTTACGGCGTCCGATTCCCCGCGTTCTTTTACATAGGAAAACGTTTTTTGCTTAATTTTGGAATTGGTGCTTCATAAAGATAAAATTGGCGGGTTTGGTAAAAAACTTTTTAAATTGTCCGCGAGCCAAAAACCGTTCAGATGGCGTTTTTTCTGTCTGATTTTTACGGCGTCCGATTCCCCGCGTTCTTTTACATAGGAAAACGTTTTTTGCTTAATTTTGGAATTGGTGCTTCATAAAGATAAAATTGGCGGGTTTGGTGAAATTTTTTTACCTGTCAGCGAGTCAAAAACCAGTCAGATGGCGTTTTTTCTGTCTGATTTTTGCGGCGTCCGATTCCCCGCGTTCTTTTACATAGGAAAACGTTTTTTGCTTAATTTTGGAATTGGTGCTTCATAAAGATAAAATTGGCGGGTTTGGTAAAATTTTTTAATTGTCCGCGAGCCAAAAACCGTTCAGATGGCGTTTTTTCTGTCTGATTTTTACGGCGTCCGATTCCCCGCGTTCTTTTACATAGGAAAACGTTTTTGCTTAATTTTGGAATTGGTGCTTCATAAAGATAAAATTGGCGGGTTTGGTGAAATTTTTTTACTTGTCAGCGAGCCAAAAACCAGTCAGATGGCGTTTTTTCTGTCTGATTTTTGCGGCGTCCGATTCCCCGCGTTCTTTTACATAGGAAAACGTTTTTCGCTTAATTTTGGAATTGGTGCTTCATAAAGATAAAATTGGCGGGTTTGGTGAAATTTTTTCACATGTCAGCGAGTCAAAAACCAGTCAGATGGCGTTTTTTCTGTCTGATTTTTGCGGCGTCCGATTCCCCGCGTTCTTTTACATAGGAAAACGTTTTTTGATTAGTTTTGGAATTAGTGCTTCATAAAGATAAAATTGGCGGGTTTGGTGAAATTTTTTTTTACTTGTCTGCGAGTCAAAAACCAGTCAGATGGCGTTTTTTCTGTCTGATTTTTGCGGCGTCCGATTCCCCGCGTTCTTTACATAGGAAAACGTTTTTGCTTAATTTTGGAATTGGTGCTTCATAAAGATAAAATTGGCGGGTTTGGTGAAATTTTTTACCTGTCAGCGAGCCAAAAACCAGTCAGATGGCGTTTTTTCTGTCTGATTTTTACGGCGTCCGATTCCCGCGTTCTTTTACATAGGAAAACGTTTTTGCTTAATTTTGGAATTGGTGCTTCATAAAGATAAAATTGGCGGGTTTGGTGAAATTTTTTACCTGTCAGCGAGCCAAAACCAGTCAGATGGCGTTTTTTAAGTCTTGTTTTTCCGGCGTCCGATTTCCCGTGTTCTTTTACATAGGAAAACGTTTTTTGCTTAATTTTGGAATTGGTGCTTCATAAAGATAAAATTGGCGGGTTTGGTGAAATTTTTTACCTGTCAGCGAGCCAAAAACCAGTCAGATGGCGTTTTTTCTGTCTGATTTTTACGGCGTCCGATTCCCGCGTTCTTTTACATAGGAAAACGTTTTTTGCTTAATTTTGGAATTGGTGCTTCATAAAGATAAAATTGGCGGGTTTGGTAAAATTTTTTACTTGTCAGCGAGCCAAAAACCAGTCAGATGGCGTTTTTTCTGTCTGATTTTTACGGCGTCCGATTCCCCGCGTTCTTTTACATAGGAAAACGTTTTTTGCTTAATTTTGGAATTGGTGCTTCATAAAGATAAAATTGGCGGGTTTGGTGAAATTTTTTTACTGTCAGCGAGCAAAACCAGTCAGATGGCGTTTTTTCTGTCTGATTTTTACGGCGTCCGATTCCCGCGTTCTTTACATAGGAAAACGTTTTTGCTTAATTTTGGAATTGGTGCTTCATAAAGATAAAATTGGCGGGTTTGGTGAAATTTTTTACCTGTCAGCGAGTCAAAACCAGTCAGATGGCGTTTTTTCTGTCTGATTTTTGCGGCGTCCGATTCCCCGCGTTCTTTTACATAGGAAAACGTTTTTGCTTAATTTTGGAATTGGTGCTTCATAAAGATAAAATTGGCGGGTTTGGTGAAATTTTTTAC
Source organism: Paramacrobiotus metropolitanus (assembly GCF_019649055.1). Classification (NCBI taxonomy): domain Eukaryota; kingdom Metazoa; phylum Tardigrada; class Eutardigrada; order Parachela; family Macrobiotidae; genus Paramacrobiotus; species Paramacrobiotus metropolitanus. Next base: position 159,784 of record NW_026570397.1, on the reverse strand, counting down.
CTGTCAGCGAGCCAAAACCAGTCAGATGGCGTTTTTTCTGTCTGATTTTGCGGCGTCCGATTCCCGCGTTCTTTTACATAGGAAAACGTTTTTTGCTTAATTTTGGAATTGGTGCTTCATAAAGATAAAATTGGCGGGTTTGGTGAAATTTTTTTACCTGTCAGCGAGTCAAAAACCAGTCAGATGGCGTTTTTTCTGTCTGATTTTACGGCGTCCGATTCCCGCGTTCTTTTACATAGGAAAACGTTTTTGCTTAATTTTGGAATTGGTGCTTCATAAAGATAAAATTGGCGGGTTTGGTGAAATTTTTTACCTGTCAGCGAGCCAAAAACCAGTCAGATGGCGTTTTTTCTGTCTGATTTTACGGCGTCCGATTCCCCGCGTTCTTTTACATAGGAAAACGTTTTTGCTTAATTTTGGAATTGGTGCTTCATAAAGATAAAATTGGCGGGTTTGGTGAAATTTTTTACCTGTCAGCGAGCCAAAAACCAGTCAGATGGCGTTTTTTCTGTCTGATTTTGCGGCGTCCGATTCCCCGCGTTCTTTTACATAGGAAAACGTTTTTGCTTAATTTTGGAATTGGTGCTTCATAAAGATAAAATTGGCGGGTTTGGTGAAATTTTTTACCTGTCAGCGAGCCAAAAACCAGTCAGATGGCGTTTTTCTGTCTGATTTTGCGGCGTCCGATTCCCGCGTTCTTTTACATAGGAAAACGTTTTTGCTTAATTTTGGAATTGGTGCTTCATAAAGATAAAATTGGCGGGTTTGGTGAAAAAATTTTTTACTTGTCAGCGAGCCAAAAACCAGTCAGATGGCGTTTTTTCTGTCTGATTTTTGCGGCGTCCGATTCCCGCGTTCTTTTACATAGGAAAACGTTTTTTGCTTAATTTTGGAATTGGTGCTTCATAAAGATAAAATTGGCGGGTTTGGTAAAAAAATTTTTTACTTGTCAGCGAGCCAAAAACCAGTCAGATGGCGTTTTTTCTGTCTGATTTTTGCGGCGTCCGATTCCCCGCGTTCTTTTACATAGGAAAACGTTTTTTGCTTAATTTTGGAATTGGTGCTTCATAAAGATAAAATTGGCGGGTTTGGTGAAATTTTTTTACCTGTCAGCGAGCCAAAAACCAGTCAGATGGCGTTTTTCTGTCCAATTTTTACGGCGTCCGATTCCCCGCGTTCTTTTACATAGGAAAACGTTTTTGCTTAATTTTGGAATTGGTGCTTCATAAAGATAAAATTGGCGGGTTTGGTGAAATTTTTTACCTGTCAGCGAGTCAAAACCAGTCAGATGGCGTTTTTCTGTCTGATTTTTGCGGCGTCCGATTCCCCGCGTTCTTTTACATAGGAAAACGTTTTTGCTTAATTTTGGAATTGGTGCTTCATAAAGATAAAATTGGCGGGTTTGGTGAAATTTTTTACCTGTCAGCGAGCCAAAAACCAGTCAGATGGCGTTTTTTCTGTCTGATTTTTACGGCGTCCGATTCCCCGCGTTCTTTTACATAGGAAAACGTTTTTTGCTTAATTTTGGAATTGGTGCTTCATAAAGATAAAATTGGCGGGTTTGGTAAAAAAATTTTTTACTTGTCAGCGAGCCAAAAACCAGTCAGATGGCGTTTTTTCTGTCTGATTTTTGCGGCGTCCGATTCCCCGCGTTCTTTTACATAGGGAAACGTTTTTCGCTTAATTTTGGAATTGGTGCTTCATAAAGATAAAATTGGCGGGTTTGGTGAAATTTTTTACTTGTCAGCGAGCCAAAACCAGTCAGATGGCGTTTTTTCTGTCTCATTTTTACGGCGTCCGATTCCCCGCGTTCTTTTACATAGGAAAACGTTTTTTGCTTAATTTTGGAATTGGTGCTTCATAAAGATAAAATTGGCGGGTTTGGTGAAATTTTTTTTACTGTCAGAGTCAAAACCAGTCAGATGGCGTTTTTCTGTCTGATTTTGCGGCGTCCGATTCCCCGCGTTCTTTTACATAGGAAAACGTTTTTGCTTAATTTTGGAATTGGTGCTTCATAAAGATAAAATTGGCGGGTTTGGTGAAATTTTTTTACCTGTCAGCGAGTCAAAACCAGTCAGATGGCGTTTTTTCTGTCTGATTTTGCGGCGTCCGATTCCCCGCGTTCTTTTACATAGGAAAACGTTTTTGCTTAATTTTGGAATTGGTGCTTCATAAAGATAAAATTGGCGGGTTTGGTGAAATTTTTTACCTGTCAGCGAGCCAAAAACCAGTCAGATGGCGTTTTTCTGTCTGATTTTTGCGGCGTCCGATTCCCGCGTTCTTTTACATAGGAAAACGTTTTTGCTTAATTTTGGAATTGGTGCTTCATAAAGATAAAATTGGCGGGTTTGGTGAAATTTTTTACCTGTCAGCGAGCCAAAAACCAGTCAGATGGCGTTTTTTCTGTCTGATTTTTGCGGCGTCCGATTCCCCGCGTTCTTTTACATAGAAAAACGTTTTTGCTTTAATTTTGGAATTGGTGCTTCATAAAGATAAAATTGGCGGGTTTGGTGAAATTTTTTTACCTGTCAGCGAGTCAAAAACCAGTCAGATGGCGTTTTTTAAGTCTGATTTTGCGGCGTCCGATTCCCCGTGTTCTTTTACATAGGAAAACGTTTTTGCTTAATTTTGGAATTGGTGCTTCATAAAGATAAAATTGGCGGGTTTGGTGAAATTTTTTACCTGTCAGCGAGCCAAAAACCAGTCAGATGGCGTTTTTCTGTCTAATTTTTACGGCGTCCGATTCCCCGCGTTCTTTTACATAGGAAAACGTTTTTGCTTAATTTTGGAATTGGTGCTTCATAAAGATAAAATTGGCGGGTTTGGTAAAAAATTTTTTCATTTGTCAGCGAGCCAAAAACCGTTCAGATGGCGTTTTTTCTGTCTGATTTTGCGGCGTCCGATTCCCCGCGTTCTTTTACATAGGAAAACGTTTTTTACTTAATTTTGGAATTGGTGCTTCATAAAGATAAAATTGGCGGGTTTGGTGAAATTTTTTTACCTGTCAGCGAGCCAAAAACCAGTCAGATGGCGTTTTTTCTGTCTGATTTTTACGGCGTCCGATTCCCCGCGTTCTTTTACATAGGAAAACGTTTTTTGTTTAATTTTGGAATTAGTGCTTCATAAAGATAAAATTGGCGGGTTTGGTGAAATTTTTTACCTGTCAGCGAGCCAAAAACCAGTCAGATGGCGTTTTTCTGTCTGATTTTGCGGCGTCCGATTCCCCGCGTTCTTTTACATAGGAAAACCTTTTTGTTTAATTTTGGAATTGGTGCTTCATAAAGATAAAATTGGCGGGTTTGGTGAAATTTTTTTACCTGTCAGCGAGCCAAAAACCAGTCAGATGGCGTTTTTCTGTCCAATTTTTACGGCGTCCGATTCCCCGCGTTCTTTTACATAGGAAAACGTTTTTTGCTTAATTTTGGATTTGGTGCTTCATAAAGATAAAATTGGCGGGTTTGGTGAAATTTTTTACCTGTCAGCGAGCCAAAAACCAGTCAGATGGCGTTTTTTCTGTCTGATTTTTACGGCGTCCGATTTCCCGCGTTCTTTTACATAGGAAAACCTTTTTGTTTAATTTTGGAATTGGTGCTTCATAAAGATAAAATTGGCGGGTTTGGTGAAATTTTTTACCTTGTCAGCGAGCCAAAAACCAGTCAGATGGCGTTTTTTCTGTCTGATTTTTACGGCGTCCGATTCCCGCGTTCTTTTACATAGGAAAACGTTTTTGCTTAATTAATTTTGGAATTGGTGCTTCATAAAGATAAAATTGGCGGGTTTGGTGAAATTTTTTACCTGTCAGCGAGCCAAAACCAGTCAGATGGCGTTTTTTCTGTCTGATTTTGCGGCGTCCGATTCCCCGCGTTCTTTTACATAGGAAAACGTTTTTGCTTAATTTTGGAATTGGTGCTTCATAAAGATAAAATTGGCGGGTTTGGTGAAATTTTTTTACCTGTCAGCGAGCCAAAAACCAGTCAGATGGCGTTTTTCTGTCTGATTTTTGCGGCGTCCGATTCCCGCGTTCTTTTACATAGGAAAACGTTTTTGGTTTAATTTTGGAATTGGTGCTTCATAAAGATAAAATTGGCGGGTTTGGTGAAATTTTTTACTTGTCAGCGAGCCAAAAACCAGTCAGATGGCGTTTTTAAGTCTGATTTTGCGGCGTCCGATTCCCCGCGTTCTTTTACATAGGAAAACGTTTTTGCTTAATTTTGGAATTGGTGCTTCATAAAGATAAAATTGGCGGGTTTGGTGAAATTTTTTTACCTGTCAGCGAGCCAAAAACCAGTCAGATGGCGTTTTTTCTGTCTGATTTTTGCGGCGTCCGACTCCCCGCGTTCTTTTACATAGGAAAACGTTTTTGCTTAATTTTGGAATTGGTGCTTCATAAAGATAAAATTGGCGGGTTTGGTGAAATTTTTTTACCTGTCAGCGAGTCAAAACCAGTCAGATGGCGTTTTTCTGTCTGATTTTTGCGGCGTCCGATTCCCCGCGTTCTTTTACATAGGAAAACGTTTTTTGGTTTAATTTTGGAATTGGTGCTTCATAAAGATAAAATTGGCGGGTTTGGTGAAATTTTTTACTTGTCAGCGAGCCAAAAACCAGTCAGATGGCGTTTTTCTGTCTGATTTTTGCGGCGTCCGATTCCCCGCGTTCTTTTACATAGGAAAACGTTTTTGCTTAATTTTGGAATTGGTGCTTCATAAAGATAAAATTGGCGGGTTTGGTGAAATTTTTTTACCTGTCAGCGAGTCAAAACCAGTCAGATGGCGTTTTTTCTGTCTGATTTTGCGGCGTCCGATTCCCGCGTTCTTTTACATAGGAAAACGTTTTTTACTTAATTTTGGAATTGGTGCTTCATAAAGATAAAATTGGCGGGTTTGGTGAAATTTTTTACCTGTCAGCGAGCCAAAAACCAGTCAGATGGCGTTTTTCTGTCTGATTTTTGCGGCGTCCGATTCCCCGCGTTCTTTTACATAGGAAAACGTTTTTCGCTTAATTTTGGAATTGGTGCTTCATAAAGATAAAATTGGCGGGTTTGGTGAAATTTTTTTACTTGTCAGCGAGCCAAAAACCAGTCAGATGGCGTTTTTCTGTCTAATTTTTACGGCGTCCGATTCCCCGCGTTCTTTTACATAGGAAAACGTTTTTTGCTTAATTTTGGAATTGGTGCTTCATAAAGATAAAATTGGCGGGTTTGGTGAAATTTTTTACCTGTCAGCGAGCCAAAAACCATTCAGATGGCGTTTTTTCTGTCTGATTTTTGCGGCGTCCGATTCCCCGCGTTCTTTTACATAGGAAAACGTTTTTTACTTAATTTTGGAATTGGTGCTTCATAAAGATAAAATTGGCGGGTTTGGTGAAATTTTTTTACCTGTCAGCGAGCCAAAAACCAGTCAGATGGCGTTTTTTCTGTCTGATTTTTGCGGCGTCCGATTCCCGCGTTCTTTTACATAGGAAAACGTTTTTTGCTTAATTTTGGAATTGGTGCTTCATAAAGATAAAATTGGCGGGTTTGGTGAAATTTTTTTACTTGTCAGCGAGCCAAAAACCACTCAGATGGCGTTTTTTCTGTCTGATTTTTGCGGCGTCCGACTCCCCGCGTTCTTTTACATAGGAAAACGTTTTTTACTTAATTTTGGAATTGGTGCTTCATAAAGATAAAATTGGCGGGTTTGGTGAAATTTTTTACCTGTCAGCGAGCCAAAAACCAGTCAGATGGCGTTTTTTCTGTCTGATTTTTGCGGCGTCCGATTCCCCGCGTTCTTTTACATAGGAAAACGTTTTTGCTTAATTTTGGAATTGGTGCTTCATAAAGATAAAATTGGCGGGTTTGGTGAAATTTTTTTACCTGTCAGCGAGCCAAAAACCAGTCAGATGGCGTTTTTTAAGTCTGATTTTTGCGGCGTCCGATTCCCCGCGTTCTTTTACATGGGAAAACGTTTTTGCTTAATTTTGGAATTGGTGCTTCATAAAGATAAAATTGGCGGGTTTGGTGAAATTTTTTTACCTGTCAGCGAGAGCCAAAAACCAGTCAGATGGCGTTTTTAAGTCTGATTTTTGCGGCGTCCGATTCCCCGCGTTCTTTTACATAGGAAAACGTTTTTTGTTTAATTTTGGAATTAGTGCTTCATAAAGATAAAATTGGCGGGTTTGGTGAAATTTTTTTTCTTGTCAGTGAGTCAAAAACCAGTCAGATGGCGTTTTTTAAGTCTGATTTTTACGGCGTCCGATTTCCCGCGTTCTTTTACATAGGAAAACGTTTTTGTTTAATTTTGGAATTGGTGCTTCATAAAGATAAAATTGGCGGGTTTGGTGAAATTTTTTTACCTGTCAGCGAGCCAAAAACCACTCAGATGGCGTTTTTTCTGTCTGATTTTTGCGGCGTCCGATTCCCCGCGTTCTTTTACATAGGAAAACGTTTTTGCTTAATTTTGGAATTGGTGCTTCATAAAGATAAAATTGGCGGGTTTGGTGAAATTTTTTTACCTGTCAGCGAGCCAAAAACCAGTCAGATGGCGTTTTTTAAGTCTGATTTTTACGGCGTCCGATTTCCCGCGTTCTTTTACATAGGAAAACGTTTTTGCTTAATTTTGGAATTGGTGCTTCATAAAGATAAAATTGGCGGGTTTGGTGAAATTTTTTTACCTGTCAGCGAGTCAAAAACCAGTCAGATGGCGTTTTTCTGTCCAATTTTTACGGCGTCCGACTCCCCGCGTTCTTTTACATAGGAAAACGTTTTTGTTTAATTTTGGAATTGGTGCTTCATAAAGATAAAATTGGCGGGTTTGGTGAAATTTTTTTACTTGTCAGCGAGTCAAAAACCAGTCAGATGGCGTTTTTAAGTCTGATTTTGCGGCGTCCGATTCCCCGCGTTCTTTTACATAGGAAAACGTTTTTGTTTAATTTTGGAATTGGTGCTTCATAAAGATAAAATTGGCGGGTTTGGTTAAATTTTTTTACCTGTCAGCGAGTCAAAAACCAGTCAGATGGCGTTTTTAAGTCTCGTTTTTGCGGCGTCCGATTCCCCGCGTTCTTTTACATAGGAAAACGTTTTTTTGTTTAATTTTGGAATTAGTGCTTCATAAAGATAAAATTGGCGGGTTTGGTGAAATTTTTTTACTTGTCAGCGAGCCAAAAACCACTCAGATGGCGTTTTTCTGTCTGATTTTGCGGCGTCCGATTCCCGCGTTCTTTTACATAGGAAAACGTTTTTTACTTAATTTTGGAATTGGTGCTTCATAAAGATAAAATTGGCGGGTTTGGTGAAATTTTTTACCTGTCAGCGAGCCAAAAACCAGTCAGATGGCGTTTTTTAAGTCTGATTTTTGCGGCGTCCGATTCCCCGCGTTCTTTTACATAGGAAAACGTTTTTTACTTAATTTTGGAATTGGTGCTTCATAAAGATAAAATTGGCGGGTTTGGTGAAATTTTTTTACCTGTCAGCGAGCCAAAAACCAGTCAGATGGCGTTTTTTCTGTCTGATTTTTACGGCGTCCGATTCCCCGCGTTCTTTTACATAGGAAAACGTTTTTTACTTAATTTTGGAATTGGTGCTTCATAAAGATAAAATTGGCGGGTTTGGTGAAATTTTTTTACTTGTCAGCGAGCCAAAAACCAGTCAGATGGCGTTTTTTAAGTCTGATTTTGCGGCGTCCGATTCCCCGCGTTCTTTTACATAGGAAAACGTTTTTGTTTAATTTTGGAATTGGTGCTTCATAAAGATAAAATTGGCGGGTTTGGTGAAATTTTTTACCTGTCAGCGAGCCAAAAACCAGTCAGATGGCGTTTTTCTGTCTGATTTTGCGGCGTCCGATTCCCCGCGTTCTTTTACATAGGAAAACGTTTTTGTTTAATTTTGGAATTGGTGCTTCATAAAGATAAAATTGGCGGGTTTGGTGAAATTTTTTTACCTGTCAGCGAGCCAAAAACCAGTCAGATGGCGTTTTTCTGTCTGATTTTTGCGGCGTCCGATTCCCCGCGTTCTTTTACATAGGAAAACGTTTTTTGTTTAATTTTGGAATTGGTGCTTCATAAAGATAAAATTGGCGGGTTTGGTGAAATTTTTTTACCTGTCAGCGAGCCAAAAACCAGTCAGATGGCGTTTTTCTGTCCAATTTTTACGGCGTCCGACTCCCCGCGTTCTTTTACATAGGAAAACGTTTTTTGTTTAATTTTGGAATTGGTGCTTCATAAAGATAAAATTGGCGGGTTTGGTGAAATTTTTTTACCTGTCAGCGAGCCAAAAACCAGTCAGATGGCGTTTTTTAAGTCTGATTTTTGCGGCGTCCGATTCCCCGCGTTCTTTTACATAGGAAAACGTTTTTTGTTTAATTTTGGAATTGGTGCTTCATAAAGATAAAATTGGCGGGTTTGGTGAAATTTTTTTACTTGTCAGCGAGCCAAAAACCAGTCAGATGGCGTTTTTTAAGTCTGATTTTCCGGCGTCCGATTCCCCGCGTTCTTTTACATAGGAAAACGTTTTTTGTTTAATTTTGGAATTGGTGCTTCATAAAGATAAAATTGGCGGGTTTGGTGAAATTTTTTTACTTGTCAGCGAGCCAAAAACCACTCAGATGGCGTTTTTAAGTCTGATTTTGCGGCGTCCGATTCCCCGCGTTCTTTTACATAGGAAAACGTTTTTGTTTAATTTTGGAATTGGTGCTTCATAAAGATAAAATTGGCGGGTTTGGTGAAATTTTTTACCTGTCAGCGAGCCAAAACCAGTCAGATGGCGTTTTTCTGTCCAATTTTTGCGGCGTCCGACTCCCCGCGTTCTTTTACATAGGAAAACGTTTTTGTTTAATTTTGGAATTGGTGCTTCATAAAGATAAAATTGGCGGGTTTGGTGAAATTTTTTTACTTGTCAGCGAGCCAAAAACCAGTCAGATGGCGTTTTTTAAGTCTGATTTTTACGGCGTCCGATTTCCCGCGTTCTTTTACATAGGAAAACGTTTTTTGTTTAATTTTGGAATTGGTGCTTCATAAAGATAAAATTGGCGGGTTTGGTGAAATTTTTTTACTTGTCAGCGAGCCAAAAACCAGTCAGATGGCGTTTTTAAGTCTGATTTTTGCGGCGTCCGATTCCCCGCGTTCTTTTACATAGGAAAACGTTTTTTGTTTAATTTTGGAATTGGTGCTTCATAAAGATAAAATTGGCGGGTTTGGTGAAATTTTTTTACCTGTCAGCGAGCCAAAAACCAGTCAGATGGCGTTTTTCTGTCCAATTTTGACGGCGTCCGACTCCCCGCGTTCCTTTACATAGGAAAACGTTTTTGTTTAATTTTGGAATTGGTGCTTCATAAAGATAAAATTGGCGGGTTTGGTGAAATTTTTTTACTTGTCAGCGAGCCAAAAACCAGTCAGATGGCGTTTTTAAGTCTGATTTTGCGGCGTCCGATTCCCGCGTTCTTTTACATAGGAAAACGTTTTCTGTTTAATTTTGGAATTAGTGCTTCATAAAGATAAAATTGGTGGGTTTGGTGAAATTTTTTTACCTGTCAGCGAGCCAAAAACCAGTCAGATGGCGTTTTTAAGTCTGATTTTGCGGCGTCCGATTCCCGCGTTCTTTTACATAGGAAAACGTTTTTTGTTTAATTTTGGAATTGGTGCTTCATAAAGATAAAATTGGCGGGTTTGGTGAAATTTTTTACCTGTCAGCGAGCCAAAAACCAGTCAGATGGCGTTTTTTAAGTCTGAATTTTTACGGCGTCCGATTCCCCGCGTTCTTTTACATAGGAAAACGTTTTTTACTTAATTTTGGAATTGGTGCTTCATAAAGATAAAATTGGCGGGTTTGGTGAAATTTTTTTACCTGTCAGCGAGCCAAAAACCAGTCAGATGGCGTTTTTTCTGTCTGATTTTTGCGGCGTCCGATTCCCCGCGTTCTTTTACATAGGAAAACGTTTTTTACTTAATTTTGGAATTGGTGCTTCATAAAGATAAAATTGGCGGGTTTGGTGAAATTTTTTTACCTGTCAGCGAGCCAAAACCAGTCAAATGGCGTTTTTCTGTCCAATTTTACGGCGTCCGACTCCCCGCGTTCTTTTACATAGGAAAACGTTTTTGTTTAATTTTGGAATTGGTGCTTCATAAAGATAAAATTGGCGGGTTTGGTGAAATTTTTTTACTTGTCAGCGAGCCAAAAACCAGTCAGATGGCGTTTTTTAAGTCTGAATTTTGCGGCGTCCGATTCCCCGCGTTCTTTTACATAGGAAAACGTTTTTTGTTTAATTTTGGAATTGGTGCTTCATAAAGATAAAATTGGCGGGTTTGGTGAAATTTTTTTACCTGTCAGCGAGCCAAAAACCAGTCAGATGGCGTTTTTTCTGTCTGATTTTTGCGGCGTCCGATTCCCCGCGTTCTTTTACATAGGAAAACGTTTTTTGTTTAATTTTGGAATTAGTGCTTCATAAAGATAAAATTGGCGGGTTTGGTGAAATTTTTTTACCTGTCAGCGAGCCAAAAACCAGTCAGATGGCGTTTTTAAGTCTGATTTTGCGGCGTCCGATTCCCGCGTTCTTTTACATAGGAAAACGTTTTTTACTTAATTTTGGAATTGGTGCTTCATAAAGATAAAATTGGCGGGTTTGGTGAAATTTTTTTACTTGTCAGCGAGCCAAAAACCAGTCAGATGGCGTTTTTAAGTCTGATTTTGCGGCGTCCGATTCCCGCGTTCTTTTACATAGGAAAACGTTTTTTGTTTAATTTTGGAATTGGTGCTTCATAAAGATAAAATTGGCGGGTTTGGTGAAATTTTTTTACCTGTCAGCGAGCCAAAAACCAGTCAGATGGCGTTTTTTAAGTCTGATTTTTACGGCGTCCGATTTCCCGCGTTCTTTTACATAGGAAAACGTTTTTTACTTAATTTTGGAATTGGTGCTTCATAAAGATAAAATTGGCGGGTTTGGTGAAATTTTTTTCTTGTCAGCGAGCCAAAAACCAGTCAGATGGCGTTTTAAGTCTGATTTTTCGGCGTCCGATTCCCGCGTTCTTTTACATAGGAAAACGTTTTTTGTTTAATTTTGGAATTAGTGCTTCATAAAGATAAAATTGGCGGGTTTGGTGAAATTTTTTTTCTTGTCAGTGAGTCAAAAACCAGTCAGATGGCGTTTTTTAAGTCTGAATTTTGCGGCGTCCGATTCCCCGCGTTCTTTTACATAGGAAAACGTTTTTTGTTTAATTTTGGAATTGGTGCTTCATAAAGATAAAATTGGCGGGTTTGGTGAAATTTTTTTTCTTGTCAGTGAGTCAAAAACCAGTCAGATGGCGTTTTTTAAGTCTGAATTTTGCGGCGTCCGATTCCCCGCGTTCTTTTACATAGGAAAACGTTTTTTACTTAATTTTGGAATTGGTGCTTCATAAAGATAAAATTGGCGGGTTTGGTGAAATTTTTTTTCTTGTCAGTGAGTCAAAAACCAGTCAGATGGCGTTTTTTAAGTCTGAATTTTGCGGCGTCCGATTCCCCGCGTTCTTTTACATAGGAAAACGTTTTTTGTTTAATTTTGGAATTGGTGCTTCATAAAGATAAAATTGGCGGGTTTGGTGAAATTTTTTTACCTGTCAGCGAGCCAAAAACCAGTCAGATGGCGTTTTTTCTGTCTGATTTTTGCGGCGTCCGATTCCCCGCGTTCTTTTACATAGGAAAACGTTTTTTACTTAATTTTGGAATTGGTGCTTCATAAAGATAAAATTGGCGGGTTTGGTGAAATTTTTTTACTTGTCAGCGAGCCAAAAACCAGTCAGATGGCGTTTTTTAAGTCTGATTTTGCGGCGTCCGATTCCCGCGTTCTTTTACATAGGAAAACGTTTTTTGTTTAATTTTGGAATTAGTGCTTCATAAAGATAAAATTGGCGGGTTTGGTGAAATTTTTTTTCTTGTCAGTGAGTCAAAAACCAGTCAGATGGCGTTTTTTAAGTCTGAATTTTGCGGCGTCCGATTCCCCGAGTTCTTTTACATAGGAAAACGTTTTTTACTTAATTTTGGAATTGGTGCTTCATAAAGATAAAATTGGCGGGTTTGGCGAAATTTTTTTACCTGTCAGCGAGCCAAAAACCAGTCAGATGGCGTTTTTAAGTCTGATTTTGCGGCGTCCGATTCCCGCGTTCTTTTACATAGGAAAACGTTTTTTACTTAATTTTGGAATTGGTGCTTCATAAAGATAAAATTGGCGGGTTTGGTGAAATTTTTTTTCTTGTCAGTGAGTCAAAAACCAGTCAGATGGCGTTTTTAAGTCTGATTTTGCGGCGTCCGATTCCCCGCGTTCTTTTACATAGGAAAACGTTTTTTGTTTAATTTTGGAATTAGTGCTTCATAAAGATAAAATTGGCGGGTTTGGTGAAATTTTTTTTCTTGTCAGTGAGTCAAAAACCAGTCAGATGGCGTTTTTTCTGTCTGATTTTTGCGGCGTCCGATTCCCCGCGTTCTTTTACATAGGAAAACGTTTTTACTTAATTTTGGAATTGGTGCTTCATAAAGATAAAATTGGCGGGTTTGGTGAAATTTTTTTACCTGTCAGCGAGCCAAAAACCAGTCAGATGGCGTTTTTTCTGTCTGATTTTTGCGGCGTCCGACTCCCCGCGTTCTTTTACATAGGAAAACGTTTTTTACTTAATTTTATAATTGGTGCTTTATAAAGATAAAATTGGCGGGATTGGTGAAATTTTTTTACCTGTCAGCGAGCCAAAAACCACTCAGATAACGTTTTTTCTGTCCAATTTTCACGGCGTCCGATTTCCCGCGTTCTTTTACATAGGAAAACTTTTTTTGTTTAATTTTGGAATTGGTGCTTCATAAAGATAAAATTGGCGGGTTTGGTGAAATTTTTTTACCTGTCAGCGAGCCAAAAACCAGTCAGATGGCGTTTTTTAAGTCTGATTTTTACGGCGTCCGATTTCCCGCGTTCTTTTACATAGGAAAACGTTTTTTACTTAATTTTGGAATTGGTGCTTCATAAAGATAAAATTGGCGGGTTTGGTGAAATTTTTTTACCTGTCAGCGAGCCAAAAACCACTCAGATGGCGTTTTTTCTGTCTGATTTTTGCGGCGTCCGACTCCCCGCGTTCTTTTACATAGGAAAACGTTTTTTACTTAATTTTGGATTTGGTGCTTCATAAAGATAAAATTGGCGGGTTTGGTGAAATTTTTTTACCTGTCAGCGAGCCAAAAACCAGTCAGATGGCGTTTTTTAAGTCTGAATTTTGCGGCGTCCGATTCCCCGAGTTCCTTTACATGGGAAAACGTTTTTTACTTAATTTTGGAATTGGTGCTTCATAAAGATAAAATTGGCGGGTTTGGTGAAATTTTTTTACCTGTCAGCGAGCCAAAAACCAGTCAGATGGCGTTTTTCTCTCCAACTTTTACGGCGTCCGATTCCCCGCGTTCTTTTACATAGGAAAACGTTTTTTACTTAATTTTATAATTGGTGCTTCATAAAGATAAAATTGGCGGGTTTGGTGAAATTTTTTTACCTGTCAGCGAGCCAAAAACCACTCAGATGGCGTTTTTTCTGTCTGATTTTTGCGGCGTCCGATTTCCCGCGTTCTTTTACATAGGACAACGTTTTTGGCCTACTTTTGGAATTTGTGCTTCATAAAGATAAAATTGGCGGGTTTGGTAAAATAATTTTTAAATTGTCCGCGAGCCTAAAACCGTTCACTTTCACCGACAACAAGGGTTTTTGCCGGGATGTAGCGACCATCATACCGTCAACCGCGATCTGCCAGCCAACCGAGGCCAATCGTTCTCGGACGTCAACCTTCAAAGTCCGGAACACACCCTTCCGAGTTACCCAATAGGTAACCAGAGACGGATTTGGGACTTCTGGCCGGACAGAACACTCAGCACATCGCGTGAACCACGATCTGCCAGCACAGCCGAGGGTACATCGGGACTTAACCTCCTTACCGAGGCTGCCTTGACCCTTCGAACCCCGGCGAATATTCTCCCCGAGTTACCCAATAGGTGACAGGAGACGAACTCAGGATTTTCAGCTGAGCGTACCCCATCTGCCATTGCAGCCGAGGGTATAACCCGGACTCTAACTCGAGTACCGAGGCTGCCAAAGGACTTAGACTCAGTAACCGAGGCTGAGCATGGACTCTGATTCTGCAACCGGAGCTGACCTGACCCTCGGTCACCGAGGCTACCATCGGACTTCAAAACTCTGAAGCCAACCGGATAAGGGGTCGGACTCCCGCACAGAGGCCATAACATTATTCGGACCAGAACGTGGTTCACACTGCACGGTGCAGTGTGAACCACGTCCACCAGCCACTCAACCTGTTGGAAACCAGGCATTAACTTGTCCTTGTTACCCAATAGGTGACAGGACACGACTTCACGGTTATGCCCGGATAGAACCTCGGATCACCGGACGATCCACCGATTAAGAGACCCAATAGGTCTTATCCTGCACCCAGAGAGGGTACCTTACGGTATTCGCGACAGTGCCTCTCCCATCAGCACACCTTATGAACCGGAACTGCCACCAGACCGCTAAACAACGATCTGCCAGTGCAAGTGAGGCTGACTCGGGACTTAGAATCAGTAACCGAGGCTCCCTCCTACAGTGCAAGGCTACCCCCGGATTCAACCCTTCAGAGCCCGACATCAACCGGTCCAAGTTGCCCAATAGGCGACAGGACGCGAAATTACGGTTTTTGTCCGGACAGAATTTTGGAATTCCGGCATTTCACCGGATGATTCACCACCAAGTGACCCAATAGGCCTCATTCCTTACCCAGGGAGGTTGCGTTACGGCTTTCGCAGACAGCGACAGTGCCTCCCCACCAGATTACCCTATGAACCCCCGGCTGGATGTAAGTCTAAGCCCTTCTTACCCGGCTATGGAGGTTCCAGTCAACTGAAAACGGAGGATCCCCGGTCGGAACTGAGTTTCAAGCCCGTTTCTCACCCGGCCACGTATATCCACACCTTACCGGAAGTCAGTCAGTCGGATCTAAGTTTAAGCCCGGCTTACCCAACCCTTTCGATGAAGTCTGAACCGGTAACATCGGGTATCCCGAGAACCTATGCCTCGGACCTGAATGACCGGACACCTTGAAGACAGGAGACCCCGGCAACGGACGTCTTCCTAGTCGGAATGAGCACCCGGACCAAAGACCCGGACCAAAGACTAGAATTTTGTTTTACTGTTTTCTAATGCTTTATTAGAAGTTAACTAGAGAGAAACAGAGATAAATGCTTTATTTTTACTTTGCTTTTTCTTGCCGTTACGGATGTTCATCAACAGAAGCCTACACCGGTCCAACAAGAAACCCGACCGACCTTCGGATTTCTGCCGTGAGTTGTATCGCCACCACGGGTCCGGAGGAGAACGCGGCACCGAGAGACCTTCATCGGACACCACCGAGGCGCAGCCACCGACCCTAGTAGGGTCGTGTGCGGAGCGGGCACTGGAGCGGTATGAGGCCGGTCCTTCGCAGGGGCCCGGACTTCCGCCCAGAGGCATGTTGGGCCAGTCGCTATGGCAGCCTACGAGTAGGCAGCCAGCGACAGTCCCGCTTCCGGTGTGCTGACTCACACCGAGTCGCACTCGCTGTCGAACGCCACATCGGCCTCGACTCCGGCTCGGCCACGCCTTGCCACGCCTACGGCTTGACGTCTCGGCCAATCAGCGTTCGTTCGCTCGTGTTGGATCAGCCCAGTGCCGCAGATAGGCATTTTCCATGTTACGGCTCATTCAGCCGATCATTCTAGTTAGTCATGATTTTGCTCACGCACTGTGTTGTACTTTATTGCTATCACACAATAAAGCCTCATTTCCTCACTATCGTGAGCCTCTGCGTCGTGCTGCTGATAATAATCTGTATATTATTGGACCTGGTGACGGTGGGCGGAACGCAGTGGTCTGTTCGGTCTGTTAGTATTCTAATGGTCAGCGTGCAGTGTATGGTACGAGTATATATAGCAGCCGTTCGCAGTGTATGTGCTCACACTTGGCACTGCGTCCGGCAACGATCGGGATTTAAATTGATTTTTTTAGAGGTTGTTCCCGCTTGCAAGCGGGTGTGTTTGTCAGTAAATAATAAAGCACCCCCCTTTGTGTATTGCATTGTTTGTATGTATAGTAACAGAACCAGGGAACAATAATGGCCAGCATCATCATCGAGACGGACGCTGGCAGCAAAGGCTTGCCAGATCTGCTGTATACCCTTACAGCGCCGCTCTTCTACTGCCTGCGCTCCTCCACCAAGCGCGTTATTATACACGATCGCGTTCATTGCATCTACAGATACCAGGCAGACCTCCACGCCGTGTTGAAAATGATTAGCCACGTGTCGCGTTCCCGTCCCGCGATCCGTCTGACGGCGCTACATGTGGTCGGCGTCACATACTCGGAGTCGGATTCGTCGTCACATACCCGGGTCGGTTTTCGAATATCCGAAAGCTTGAGCAACCTGAGCGCTGCGATGTGCACAATCTCGAAGACTTTACCTGGTCCACGATGGCATGTTCTTTTAAGTGTCATCTCTGTGATTCCATCGCGCTGTGCCGCAGTCCATCAGTCTGGTCCGCAGCTCGGTGAAATCCATGCACGACCTGACGCTGCTGCTGCCAGAGCTAGGACACGCAACTGACGCTGGATGTTGACGTGGCGTTAAGATAAGCCTGCCGTTAAACGGGTATTTTGCCAGCACGTTGTGGAACAGAGTGGAGGCGGTGCTGCCGGTGCCCAGCCAACAGTATCGAAGGCAGTCTGGAATTTTAAAACTGTACACTCCTCCCGGCGCACCCCCAGGGGGATCATGTTAAGGGCATGATTATTTTTTACTGAATTGCCTTGTTTGTCCATAAATCTTTTGAATATGGCGAGTAAGAAATATTTTCGCTCGGTTTGCAAGACAAAAAAGACCAAATACATCCGCGTAACACAAGATCGCGAAAATCAAAAAGTGGCTATCAATTCACGTCAAACAGGCCAATATATTTTTGTGCCAATGCATTCTTTGGCAATTTTAACATGAGAAAAACCAAAGCCAAAGTATTGAAACAATACAGAATATTCCACATAGCCATCTCCTTCGAACAGAGGAAGTGAGCTTACTCTGAGTTCTTTCCATGTTTACTCTGCGGTTAGTGTGCGATGACTTTGATATTGAACTAGTGGATATAAATTTAACAATAATAAGTTTGAATGTGCTTCGTATATTTTTGACATTCTAAATGTGCAAGATTGAAGAATTAAAAACCACCGAGAAAAGGTGAGAGGGATCTGTAAGATTCAAATTTAATTAAATTTTCTATTTTTAATGGAATTTGTAGACTTTTTTAAGAAAAAGTCATTCGTCCGCTTCACGCGAAAAAGAACACAAAATGTGTAATAATACACACTATTTCAGGCTATGGTGTCGAATATCGACTTGGATTTTCACTGGAGAAATACAGTATACATACATCGACGTTTTTCGCATTCCGGACACTTTCGCAATGCACTCTTTCGGATTCGTATTATTCCACATTTGGAAACCTGATAATTTTTTATTACGGTTATCTTGTGTACAAGCTTGTATTTCGTGTATGAGCACTAATTATCACGAAATCAGTTTTAAAAATTTTTTGTCATGTGGAGCCACGCAGAAAATATCGCTTCTTCAGTATCCGGTAGGCGAATCCATATTGTGAAAATGGCCTGAATGCAAAAAACATCCAAGGAATAGAGCACGGACCCGATTTAAGTACTGTACAGTGCATTTTGTGTTGGTTAAGAGCTGTGCACGATGGTGGCTGCTGATCTGTGTCCCTCTTCGCATTACCGCGGGAAGAAGTGGTGTACGGACGGACTGCGGAACCTCCACTTGCCGAACCTGTCGCGTATTTTTTTGCGCTTCCTTCTTATCCTACGCAACGGATTCAAGTCGCCTCGATTGCGGAGGCGCACAGTCACTTTGACTTTTTATATTTTTTTCCGTTGGCGGGAAAATTATGGCAGCGTGAACGGACACGTGCATGCAGTGCAGTGTCAGACCGGTACGGACTATGGATACGTTTTAATACACAGCATACTTCGAATACTGCCTTATATGGGCTCCCCTTATATTACTCTCCCTTATCTGGGCTCCCGAGCAATATGAGCAACCCTCTACATGGGCGGTTACGTTATTACTCACACTTTCGCAGTTGTTATCAGTGTGTTATCACTGACTGAAAATTTTGATTTATTTAAAATACTTATTTTGCCAGTAATTTTGTAGCATTTTTCAATTTGTTCATTGGCAGATTCGGTTGAAATTAATGGAAGAATATATATAAATAAAATATATAAATATAATTCGTATATTAAATTTCGGAATTCTTTGGTGGGCTTAATGGTAAATCCGATTGAAAGAAGTAGAAAAGGGTTCTACTATAAATCCGATAAATTTAATTTGACGGGTGTTGCAAACTAGCCGGGAGCCCAGATAAGGGAGAGTAATATAAGGGGAGCCCATATAAGGCAGTATTCGAAGTATGGATCCAAGAACGTTTTCGTTTCTTTGCACTTTACACGCATAATAACCCAATAAAGAAGAACATATTCTGTGTGGTGTCTTGTGAATTCTTGTTGTTGTACTCCGTACACATGCTGTTTACATCCTAGCAACTCATGTTGTATTCTATTGCTGTACGTACTATTCTACTTCTTACTGATTCAGTCACCGGTTGGCCAGCTGCAGTGAACATGTATTATTAAAGTTACTTATTATATTACGTACTTTCTACATACGAGTACTTCACATTCTGTAACATAGGCAAACATCTTGCTGCCATCTTTAATCACTTGCTTTTTTCGACCGCTGTCTAGTGCTTACAAGCTTTCGTTCTACCGCTTAAATCGATCTCCTGCATTGAGTTAGATACGTTATTTTAATTTATGTGTTTTCCAAAAGCGGGCATCGGCGCTGCGTACATACTGAATCACGTAATAACAGCCATGTGTTTTCAAGTGCGGTGCAATCGCTTACTTGCAAAATAATAAAGACTGTTCATCGCAGCCCAATCGTGCAGGGGGTGTTCGCAGCACCCAATTGTCCTCGTATACGTACATTATAATATTAGGTACATATAAAGGTGTCTTATATAGTATAGTATACGCCAATCTGTGTTCAATCCTTTGATCCGTTTTATTCAATGATGACCAAACATTTCATACGTCTGTGTACCTCTGCAAAAACGCAACAACTCATCCTCCCACCGACGTGTGACCGGAAGCGCGCTCACATTCATCAAACCATGAATAAATGGTGTTACGCGACAAGCCTGTACAGTTCAAAATGTTGGCAATTTCCGTGGCTTCGCTTGGATACGTACGATACACACCGACTACTTCTCGTTTCTCTTCCTCCGAAAACGCGCGGACGTGACGGTTACGTAAGGCTTTTCGTAGCATTCCCTTAAGCACTCCAGTGCGGGGTTTGGCGCCCTTTTTTGGTCGCCCACGGCGGGACGGTTTGGCTGACATCGCGACGGGGCTTTTCCGCTTCGACTTGGCGTCCTGACGCCCCGGGCCCGTTGCCGTGCTTCGGTGGGCACCTGCGGTCTTCTTCGCCACATCGTTCAGCTGCAACAACAAACGCGCGAATTAACCCTGCTGTGAATGAAAACCAGTCAGCGGACGCACGTAGATGCCCTCCAGTCGCTTCAGCTCCGCCTCGCAGGCGTGCACATTCCCCTCCTCGCCCACCACCGTCACCACGTTGGCGTCCTCATCGTCGCGGCGCGGGAAGTTGATCTTGACTTGGAAGCGGTGTTCCAGCTGTTGCAGACCGGTGCGGTTGTCGCCGATGATGCGGGCGTGGATGCGGCTGTCCAGGGGGACCTTCACTTGCGACTGGCTCTTCTGCACAACGGACACCAACGCCATTACATTCTGCAGCGCTGCAGTTGACCATCTCTGTTTCCTCACCTCGGCCTCAACGATGGTCTGGATCTTGTCGCGCGCCGCGTGCGCCTGCGACTCCAGCCCGACGATGACGATCTTGTCGGCATCCTCAGCGGCCGCGTCACTGCGCGGGAACTGCAGCTCCACCTGGAACTCATCTCGAATTTTGTTCAGTTGCACGCTCTGACCGATCAGCTGGAAGTGGTACTTTGGATCTACGCGCATCTCCACGCGATAGCTGCACTGCGCCTGCAAATGACATGGTCACAAATCCCCCTCCTGCATCAACACCAGCACTAACTCAACAGAAGGCTTAAATTAAAGACTGCATAGTTAACAATGTACACCAGATGCCGCACAAGCAGTACCAACAGGTTGCACCTCTAAATCAACGTCGACGATCTTGTGATTCGATATGTAGGCATCCACGTTCAAGGAGCAGCCGGTGAGCGTTTGGATTCCGGTGGGAGTGATACCCACGGTGCATTTGAGCAGCGCCACTAGCTCGCCTTCCTTTTCATACAGTACCGGGAACCCCAGCAGAATACCGTGATCGACGCACTCCTGGGCGGACAGGCGGGCGGTCTCCTCGTCGTCAAAGTACCTCAGTGAAAAACTCGAGGTTCCATACTTGCTAGAAGTTTCGGCGAGGAATTCTAAGCAATCCATGCAATGATAATCAACAACACAACACATCAACAGTAACAAGTACGCTAGGCAAAAGAGCAGTTTTGCTAGCAGCTACCTATAACCAGCTTAATGCACAGAGTATCGTGCTGTACGCACTGCACGTAATACGTATTAACAATAATTAATCATTAATTTTAATAGTTACTGCTCGTCGTACTGGTGAATGCTTGTCGACAGTTGTCGTAATGGTGAATGCTCGTCATACTGGTGAATACTGGTGTTCTGACTTGTCTCGTCACTTAATTTTACTTTTGAATAATTCATGGCTGGCAATAAGTGCAATCATACCGAAAAGGTGCGATAAGTCCGATCATACCGAGATTTTACAAAAAATTATACTGTAAATTGCGAAGTCAGTTTCTTGAAATTAGAAGAAACTTTCTTCTAAAAATTCAGTCTAGGGCAAGGAAGCCATGCTGACAAGCAACACAAGTAACACGGGCAACGGAAAATAATATTTTCGATTATAAGCAGGATTATGTAAATACCGATTACGTACTGCATTACTCCGATAAATGACAAGGTACGTAGCTTGCACTCGATATTTCGCACTCACTCTTCGCACCACGAGAAGCCGAGCGAGGTAGTGAATCGGAGAGGTCGTTCCAGCGGAAGATGTTGCTCTCCGTGTCCAGGTACTCGTAGGCCAGCCCTTCGCCCGTGCTGACCAGAATCTCCAGTTGAGCGACTTCGTTGACGTGGAATTTCGTTTTCCCTTCGGGGAGCATGTGCATTAGCTTGCACTGGAAGCCCTGGACTACGGTCTCCACCATTCGCTTTGCTTTGCAATACTACCAAAAGCATAACAAGCATTATCAGCTGAAACGTGTTCAACTAGCGAGTACACTCATGCAGGCGCACATCAAATTCAACTCCGCCTTTGATCAGCTGCGAGTAGGCCTCCATGGCGGCGTTTGTTGCCAGCATGACGTCGGCGTGGCGTCCGCTCGCCGGACTGTCCTGCAATCACCCACGTTGTGCTTACAAGCTGGAAAACAGTTCTCTGGCTATTCTTGCAGCATTTGCAACATGTCACGAAGTCAACACCCACTAAAAACCGAATTCAGTTCAAAAACAAGGCAACGTACTGCAACTGCTACCTCGCACGTAAAAGCCAGCTCAAAGAAGCCAGGTAACGTGGCACGGCTGGCGGAAGACTTTAAGCGCGGGAAGTACGGATTTTTGGAGGATATGGGGTATCTGTTCTACACCCTCGCAGTCGAAACCCTTGGAACTTTTGGTTCGGAATTTGCTGAGATGATACGTTTTGTCGGGAGGAAGATTCGCGATGTGACCGGGGAATCTCGATCTACGGCTTTCCTTAGACAACGTTTTAGTCTCGCTGTTGTTAAAGGAAATGCGGCTGCTGTCTTGGGTACATTAAACGCGCGACCGAAAGTTGGATGTGACAGTAATGACTTTGGTTGTTTTTTCAATGTGTAAATTCAAACTTTTTAATTAGTGTCTTTCGGCGCAGGCTTTTTGTTACGTTTAATTGGCTATTGCCTGAAAAAAAAAAAAAAACTCACCATCGTAGCGCCAACAACATGTGAATATCCGACGCTGGCGGTGTATCCGTCAATGTGGACGGCCAATTCGCTGGAGAAACAAAACAAACAAACACGGCTCAGTGATAAAGCAATTACGGTACATAAAAGCAATTCCATACATTTTAACCAGATCTCCGTGATCCAGCAGACGGTCGGGGTCGGCCTTGAGGGGGGAAAAGTAGCAGACGCAGTTGTTGACGCTGATGCATGTTGGAAAAGCAACACCTGTCAATGCACTGTACTCCATCAACATATCAACGGCAACTACAAAACCACAGCGCTGGGCAGTAAAGCCTGCTCCAACCTTTATACAGGTTGGCTTTAAAAACCAACGATGTCTCCGCGACGATCATGGCATCAGCCGCTTCGCACAGTTCCCGCACTGACTGGCTGGGCACGCATTTCTCCAGAAGGCTGTCAACAACTTCTGTAACCAAAAAGAAGAATCTGGTGAATTCTCTACTTCTGGTACCCGCATACGAATGCAGCGAGCTCTGAGCAGTCCACGCAAATCACAGGCTTAACTGGATTACGATATGTTCAGGACGGCGCACTAGTGACTGCAAGGGATCGGAGAAGGACCACACGAGAAACGGGCGGTGGATGCACCAGTTGCACACTTACTGTTAGCGATCTGCCCAGCTCTTTTGCATTTGTCCCCCATATCCTTGCTCCCAATGATGAATGGTTCAGGGTCGGGCGACGCTGACATTTTAAAAAAAACAATGATCGAATTTACAGGAAGAACTTTTCAAAAAAGCTTCTATGACAAGATAAGGAAGAGCTGACTGTAAAACTGAAGTTACAGCGTAGAGCATACTGAGCAGTGAGCAGTGAGCACTTTACACAGTTGTAACGTACAGTACTTACGTATCAGCATTGCTGCTGGTTCCGATTGGCAACAACACGCCGCCCTTGGGCGGTTGAGAGTCAGATACCTAAGAGACGCCGGGAAGTCAGCGTAGACTCACACGGACTTTCCCTGCCACGTTTTAAACACCACGCCTTCACAACAGATGATGTTTGTCATTGCGACAGGTAAGTACTAACTACTTGTACATCAAAATTAACAGAAGACCAACCTCTACAAATATCGCGATTGCCGCAAAGTCGCAAACGACATCTACGGCTCACGACTGGACGTTGGCAAAACACCCCGTTTGTCAGCTGTTATTGATTCTTCATTATTTCTCGAAGAAAGATTGCAAGAAAAACCTTTCGACGCACGCTGATTGATTATGATTTATGAATGATGTTAATCTGATGTCATTCGGTATGGCTAAAATTATGATGGCATTCGTTGAGGGCAAGCCGGAATTTAACTACGTGGGCAACATGCACCGCAAGGAGGTGGTGGGCCGCGAGTTACTCGTTTTCACGTATTGACTTGCACTGTTTTTTAACCAAATGGCAGCTGAACTAAACAACACAACAGAAACAACAATACAACAATATTTTCTATTGTAGTTTTGTGTTTTGTTTTCTCTGACAATTATGTACTGAGTATGATTTGACCAATACAACCTGATATACCGTATACGTTCAACATAGTCATAGATAATGACGTCATAGATAATTATTTTGTAGCTGTCAGTGTTGCCAAGACAATGGTCAGGAATCTCGTGAAACCAATCGTGCTCGTACATCACACTCTTGCTGCTGATCCAGACCCTCCTGGATAGCTAAAACGACGCGCCGTATCACCCGGTATTCAGACACTGATCAATGCCGCCTACATCCACATCCTGCCTTCCGTGAACCCCAACGGATTCGGCCTCCTGTTCAAGCGACTACTTTGCGTACAGGACCGCGTCAGGACGGACAACCGCATCCCTTCAACCTTTTTTTACGACCAATTTGCCAGCGACAACGCCCGCCAGCAGCCAAAGACGGCCGTCATCATGTCCTGGACCGCTGCTCCTTCATTCTCTTCCACGGGCTCGCCGCCGGTCAGCTACTCCTGCGGCGACCTCCAGCAGAACCCCACCGGCGGCTCCTCCGTCTACAGCCAGAGTCCCGGCGACGCCATCTTCAAGCAGGTGGCGGAGGTGAATTCCCAGGGATACCAGGCCATGTTTTTGTGTGCCATCCTTGCCGGAATACATCAAACGCTGCCGTAGAACTTGAAGAACGGCTTCCCCAACGGCGCCAAACATTACCCGGTAGCGGAGGGGTTGGCAAGACTGCAGATAATTTCGCAGCAACGCCTTCGAGATCACGCTGGGGCTGTGGTGTTGAAACTTGGAGGTATCCCGCCGTCGAGCACCCGGCCTCCTTCTGGGAGGTCAGCAAGCGTCCATTAACCTGCCTCCATGATCGAGGTGCACAAGGGCCCCATGAGGGCAGGCGGTCGTTGGAGGGCGTGACGATCCAGGCGGAGGATGTTAATCACGTGGTGACGTCGGTGAAGGACGGGAAATTGTTAGCGAATGTCGGTGCTTAATAAAGGCAACGAACCGGAGCGGCGCAACTCTGCAGGGTGACCATGCTGGCAAAAACACCGTCCGCCGTGGTCATCTTCATGCTGAAGAGTAGTGGAAGCGTTAGAACGAGTACCGCCGGACCGGTGGACGATGTGCAGTTCGAGATGGAGGTGGTGCTATAATATCAGACAGCCGTTTTGCTTAGCCACCCGGTTCACGTAGCAGCATCTATAAAAATAACCACAGAAGCTGGACAACCACGGAAGACTGCACAATCCAGCAAGCGGGAAATGTGCGACATTCAGATGACTTTCTTGAGCTCAAACTTCACATCCATTTCAACAGGGCAACTTAATCAACTGCTCGGTGGCCTTTCTTTAGGAGGAATAGCAGCTTCTGATCACGCGGTGTCTGCAGTGTCAAGTGGAAACCGTTCAGACGATTAGCAGATCAGATCTCACAATACGCATCGGAAATCACAGCCAATCAACAATTGCGCTTCAAAAACGTCGACTCTTACACGGGCTGGACATTCAGGAACCAAAGAGCAGCTGAGCAGAAAGATATTTATTTACTCTGTAATATCGTAGTGATCACAGTGCGGTCACACGGCTGCCCAAAGGAGAATTTTGTTTTGTTTTGAAAGTAAAGCCTTGACTGCATTGTGAGACTGACAGGAGCAGTAGCCCAGTAAACGCAGCGTATTGATGGCCGAGCGCAACATGTTAATGATGTCGGCAATGCGGTCAGAGGTGCGATCACTCGCGCGACTGAGCATCAGACAGTGCACGTTCATCGACATCCAACCGGCCCCAACGCTTCCGGTCCGGTCAGGACGATGAGGATGCGCACGTTGTGCTGCGAGCGGCGCGTGCGCCTAGCCATTCCTCTCCCACCAGTGACCTCTTCACTGCCGCGGCGTGTTGACTGCGTGGGCAATTGCGAACTGCTGTCCGCAACCGGCGTCGACGTCCCGCATGTGGTGCAGGCGCGCTGCTTTCGTCAGCGGGCACTCAAAATGAGCGCACAGCGGGCCACGATCAGCACCTACAGCGCCATCTTGGGCAGTGCGCTGAAGACCCTTTACAGGCGTGCGGACTGCGAATCTTCCGGATACGGTTGCAAGCTGCTCGAGTACAGTGGTCGCCGCTTGCACACTTTAGAGCAGAATGTGGCAAAGAGCCCGGCGCAGACCGATAGCCGACCGCCGACGCCATTCTACGCGTGCGCCGTCGCCGATAATGTCCCCACAGATAGCCAAATAAAGATAATGAAGCCGCTGCGCAGAAGGGGCGGAACGGCATACATGGCCAGCAAAAGACCATTGCACAAAACGGAAATGATACGGATTACCAACGCTGTATCGCAGTCCCGCGGCCGATCTCATTTCTGCCAGGAAATGAGATCGGCCGCGGGACTTTTATAATCGCATAATTCGTGCCTATTCACTGGCTTATAGTAGTGCCCTTATAGTAGTAATAGTCATTAGACATCCTTAGTGCGTTTACATATGGCGATGCAATTTGAACCTGCAGCACTTACAGACTTAATTTTCTTGGCGAATGCCCAACGATCTATGAGAATAAGTCTGTGGATGCTCTACTCTGCTTCATGCCATCGAAAACTTTTCTTATACTTGCCGCATTAAGATACCGTACTCTGCATCTGCGTATTTATATTTTTCAGAAACGGTCTTCTTCTTTTAGCTTTTATTGCCTTGATGTCGTTGTACTTGTCTCGTTATTCAACGACAGAAACGGAAATACCAGTTTCCAGATTTCCGTCACGAGCCTACCACAGTATAGAAAGTAAGCTGGCTCTGTTCTATGGCATTGACAAAAAAAAGATGATTGTCAGATAAGCTCATATTCCGACGTCCAGTTGCTTTCTTGTCAAGAGGTCAACCAAGCCGTTTTCTGCGCTGATGTCGACATTCAGTCCCTTTACCTGTGATTCACTGTGTGATCTCAATAACAGTGATCCACTTATGACAATTTATTAAGCAATAATAAATTAATTATTGCGTTTAATTTTATTAAGCAATCAGCCAATACACATAAGAATTCGCGTGCGCAGCTTTACACTAATCAAAAGCGTAAATTTTAAACATTGAAAAAACAACCAAAATCGTTGGAGTCACTCGTGATTTTATGACGCACGTTAAGTGTACCCACGTTAAGCAATTTACAATTTAACATGTTAAATATTGTTAACAATGTTCGTGGGATCAGCGTCCCGTTTGTGCTCACTGTCCAGTTGTTGCCTCTAAACAAGACTTTTCAGCAGCACTGAGCTATTTCCAGGTGTGCAATCACCAGCGGTTTCGATGTGTTTTTAGCCCGCCACACCTCTGTTTCTTTTTCTTCTTCAGTACAACTCAAAGTAAAAAGCAAGATGTCGAAAGGCGCAGAGAAGACAGGTCAATCGCCGCACACACAGGTGCGAGCTGAGCACGACACCTGCCGGGTGCCAGCTCACTCTTGTCAGAGAGGTAATTATGTAACCCTTGCGCACTCCAGTCCAAGCGTTTCTGCCGGAGCGCATTCGGATCCAGACGCTTCTTCCTGACTGCGAATTTGTATCTACGTACAAGTATATATATTATTAATATAATATATATAATGGCTGGCTGTGTGCCGTTGTTATTAATAGCTAATCGTTCCTAACGAACATTGATCACCATGCTGATAACAGGCTGCATCCCTTTTTGATCTCCTATACGACCCAATTACTGTAAGTCACTGAACGTGTTAGTGGCGCGACTTAAGATAACCGGAACGTAGCGGAAGCAAGCAATCTCACCCAACACGAACAAATCAATAAATAATCGGACCTGTTTATTCTCGATATTTGCATCAGCGAGGACCGCTCAGTAAACACAATCAAATAAAGAACTTATTATTCACCAGTGGTATGAGCGGGAGATTGACTTTGTCCTGAAGGCGTGTCAGGAGCTGTTAAAGAACAGTATCGACCGCAGTGACACCCTGACGGTGTGGTCAGGCTGACTCAGGCATTCGGCTGTTTGTGTGTAACCGCACTCCCAGGACACCAGGAGCTAATCAGGAGGCCGCACTCACATGCAAATAGTTAATCAGATGCAGCCTTCAGTACCGCAAGTCAGTGAAGAAGTTAGTGACCTCCACGTTTGATTTACGTTGGTGTGGGCATTGAGGCAGCGTGGAAGGCGTCGTGCTCCACAAAAAACAAGCAACTTTGATAGTACGTTGGTGAGCTCCCTCTGGCCGCACCTTCTGTCGCTCTCTACGGAGCAATAATGCCAGTGTGTGACGGAAGTGAAGAATGGCAGCACTGCATGTGACATTGTGGTGTGCTCCTGGTTCGATTAGAATCAAAAGTGCGATTTACAGCTGTGTTTACAAAGGCTTCCAAGAAAGGCGCTATTTATTACTGCCATTAATCTTTCAATGCGCATCACCGATAAAGCTGGGTACAGGTGGTAGGGTACGTCAAGCACGCCACCGATAAAGCAGGGTGTAACCGCTTAATCCTTCTGCTGCAGCGGAATACCGGAATGGGACATCGTAAGCACGGCGATGGTGCGCAACGTTAGCTATTGCGTCTGCTGTCCTTCCCCTTCCCCAATGTCACCGCCGTGCACTTCCACATCCGCCATATCACCCTTTACTACGGCTACATCATCATCGCGCCCTGCGTATGCTCTCTCTCTGCTCACCATTGTGCTATTCCAACCATGTCCGACAGTACGGACATTTATCGACATTACGACGACATAGAGTATGTATAGATTTTCTTAACGGAGTGGCTATTTTGCTCCAGTGTGTGGGGGGAAAATAACTACTGGGCTATTTTGCCCCAGTGGAGCCCGTCTAATAGTTAGTTGGCTATTCAGCCCCAAACTGGGGTTTCATAGTCCTTGGCTATTTAGCCCCATAACACTTTCGAAGGTAACGGAAAAAATGTTATAGGTTGGTACATTGCCGTGGCCAATTCTGGATTTTTTGGTATGGCATGTGCAAATATTCAGTTGTTAACTTCAGCAGTGATATCGGATGGAAATACAAACGGGAGTGCGCCGGTAAAACATTATAAACTGCTCGTATCCATCTCATTCGCACTGTTCCCGTTGAGAATGTTGTATAATAAACTCCAAGGTCAGATGCAAGAAATGGCAATAACTTGCATAACGATTGTTTTGAAGTCGCGGCAACTCACAAAATAATTGGAAAATGCTAAAAAATGCCATAAAATGCGGGCCCGGTATAAACCCTCAACAGACAAACAAACTGTTTGCTCGGCTGGCCGGAAGTCGAATCATCATCGGCGAAACTGACTCTGAGGCGGTCCACTTTCAGACAGAAAACGATCGTCTTATCGACGACATGTCCAAGCTGCAGGACGAGATTAATCGCCTGCGCAGCGGATTTCACCTGCTGTATGAGAATCATCAAACTCTCGGCCAGGTGACCAAACAAGGAGGACTATTGGACGAAACGGTTCAACATAATGCAGCACGGATCGTGCAACTACAGCAGCAGATCGCTGCGCTCCCGAGCCAGCTCAGAATCGAATCAACGATTCGAGCGCAACTTGTGCAAAACAGCGCCATTGGGCAACAGAATTTTGTCCAATTGGAGCAGGCCTTCAGCCAAGCCAAACAGGTGATTCAAGGCCAACACGACCGGATCATCAAATTGAAGCCCAGCAATGCCGGCTTGGTTAAAGACTACCAGGCGGCCGCCCAACGTATTACTGAACTTAACAAGGACCCGGAAGGGTAAGCACGGAGAACACCTGTTTAGATGCGAAAAAATTACATCTCGAGAATTTACATTCCGAGATGTCCGCAGAACCACCGACCTTTCCGGACTCGGATACACAACGTCGACAAGAAAAAGTCAACGAGGCCCTGCGGCAGGACCAACGGTTCTACCAGCAGCCAGTGTATCATCATCAACGTTACCGCGTCAACGGTTCCAAACGGAGCCATCAACGGGACAACCGCCGACCATACCAACGCCCTTGAGTCCAGTGAACCAGGGATCATCAACGGGGACAGTAACGTTGCTGTCACCACCAATCAGGGTCACCACATCGGCAACTATGGGTCAAATGACCATAGTGACGCCCGCCACTCAGACTCCACCGTCCGTGCCAACCGGACCATTCTTTAGCCCAGCCAGCCAACGTCTCAGAACCAGACGCCGAGCCGAGGATACTTAGGGCCATGTCTAATGTACCCATCCCTGTTGATGAATATGAACTTTCACCTGAGCCCACATCAGCTATCAGGTTAAGCTCCAAAAAGCAGCACGGAACCAAACCGGACCAACCCGCCGAGCCCAGTGTTCGGGCCATCAGCCCCAACGGGCAAAGCCCAACCACAGTCGGGCCAGAAAGTGCCCAACCCACCCGGCGCACCGCCAGCGACGGCGACGCCACCCAGACCGGCAGCTCAGCCAAACCAGGGCCAGCATGCGCCCGTGCTAGTTCAGCTGTCTAATGAAACATACGGGTGGATGGCGTCCAACGGAGCCATCCAATACCCACCTCAACCGTTGTTGAACCCTCAACAGGGGCCGAGGCCAGGGCCATAGGCACTGCAGCTACCGCCACAAGTAGTGGTACAGCAGATAGCGCCTGCACCGTCGCCAAGTGCCAGTCCGCCAGTGCATGACCTGGTACACATGCAGATGCTGACCGACTCGTATGCAAAAGCTAACGCCCGGACCACCCAGCCGACCTTCAACGGCGACCAGGCAGCCGTGAAAGGGTGGATTGCCCAGATCAGAAGGATCTGTAAGCAGTCGTCCGACTTTAACAAGCCAGACACGGACTTTATGAGCCGCATCTTCGCATCTTTGTCCAAACCGGTCAAGGAATGGTATAAGGGCCGGGTAAAGCGTGAAGAAGGCGTCGGCTGGACCGTCGACGAATTTCTTCGGAAGTTTGCCGCTCGATACGACGACGAGAACCAACAGGCCAATGCTCTTGGAGACATCTCGCACCTTACCTCCTGACACGGTTTCGAGACGACAGACCAAAACTGTGACACAATCCTAACTCTCCAGGCACGCGCCAACTTAGACGACACAATGACTCACCATTTCCCGAAGACCAATATGACTGAGCCAGAACTGCGCCGTGCCCTAGAAATCTGGCTGCCGAAGTCTCCGACAGAATTTCGGGACTATATTCGGCAGTTTACGGCAGGTAAAACCGAATACGACGGGAAGGCGGGCTAAGGATACCTGGTCATCCGGGCGGCCGCACCAACGCCACCTGCCCAAGTCGTACCGCAACAGCCAACATCACCGGCTTACTATCCTCCACAGACGCTTACATCAACCCAAGCTCAAATTGAAGCACCATATGCCGCTATCGCGGCTATGAAGGTGGGCGCGCCACACCGTGGGCCCACACCGCCTAACGTTGGTGGTTGTGGTTATGGCCAGGCCCAGAACCAGTGGAATTTTGGCTATAGCCAGGGCAACGGTGGCGGTGGAGGACAAAGAGGCGGATATTGCGGAGGTCAAAACGCCAGTTTCAGCGGAAAGCAAGGCGGCGGCAATAGTGGCTCCGGACGACGTGGCCAAGGAGGCAGTGCAGGCCAAGAGAACATGTACATCGATCGGATCGAGCGCATGTTCGAACGGTGGACCAGAGACGGAACCATAATCTGCAACTACTGTCTCTGGGGAAACCACAAAATTGAAGGATGCGGCCACGCCAATAAAGATTACATGGACAATCCTAATCGGATACGGTACCTTGATTTCGCAGTGTCGATACCAGAAGGTATTACCGACAGGGGCACTCAATCCCAACCGCTTCGGCTTGGTGCCACGCAAACAACCCCGACAACAACGTGGCAACGGGGGGAATGGTAGCCGAAGGCAGCCCACCGGCTCAGGGAATGGGAACGGTGGCGGAAATCAACAAAGCGGTGCAGAACGGTATGGAGCGCGGGGATTACAAACACCCGCCAACGAAAGAACCGCCTTTCCGCCATTGACCGATCAGCAGTTAAAGCCGCACAGCAACCGCGGCGGCTCCAACCAGGTCAGCCCTATTGTGAGACTATAGAGAATATTACATGGAAACTCCAAAAGCACTCCAGCGGATGTGCTCGAACCTCTTCAATGACATTATAAAACTTAGAAAGAAATTGGTCCAACATCCTGGCGTAACCGCCAGCATATGGCCAAAGTACTACTTGGGCCTGATCAACGTCAGGACCATACCAGAACCATTGCCAGAAGCAGCACCACACATAGCAACCAGAGTGCGCTTCAGTTGCGGCCCACATCCTGAACAAGGCCGACGAAGGGACACCAGCAACGAAATGCAGGACTAAGGCATTAATCTCCCCCAATGCCGGACAACTATGAATTCACTCCGGCATCAATGTCCCCCATGCCGGGCAACTATGCATTCGTTCCGGAATTAATGTCCCCCATGCCGGACAACTATGAATTCACTGCGGTTTTAATGTCCCTATACCGGGCAACTATGAATTCACTCCGGCCATAATGTCCCCCATGCTGGACAACTGTGAACTCACTACGGCATTAATGTCGCCCATGCCGGGCAACAATGAATTCACTCCGGAATTAATGTCCCCCATGTCGGACAACTATGAATTCGTACCGGCAATAATGTCCCCCATGCCGGTTAACAAGAAATTTGCTGTACGGTAAAACCTCTCCTTAAATACACTTCTTTATTAAATGCACTCCTGTATAACATTCGCACCCCTAAGGAACCGGATTGTCTCGTAGAGTATATCATAAGGGGGATTCCCTTTATAGCATTCACCATTTTATAAGGGTTAAATACACCTTTCGCGGAACCGAACGCAGTTTTACCGGTGTAGAAAACCTGGACATAACTGACGTGAATGAAAGACCTAACACAGTGAAGTGGGTGCTGTATCCACTTGTCCGACCACGTCCAGTCGGATAGAGCGACTCTGTCTCAAACTGTTACGGAAGATGGTAGAAGATTACGTTGATCTGGTATGAAGAGGGAAAGGAAAAGAAGAAGAGGTCCGGGTCCTGCAAACACGAGAAATACACAAACGACGGAGAAGTATACGTTACCTGTCCGACGCTAGATGTTAGCAGAAGCGATAAGAGAAATATCCATCAACCTGGCGATACAGGGCATGAAGATCGAAGAAGAGACCGAAAGGTCACAGGATGCAAGTGGGATCAAGTGGGTAGCCTGTTACGTCACGAGAATATCCGAAGATGATAATGCACGTCGACGAAGTAGAGGAATGACCCCTGACAATAGGTGAAAGGTCACCCAGAGGTCAGTTTGAACAGCCTCACTTGGAAAGAGAAGACCAGAGCAAAAGCCTGAAGTTAATCAGATCGAGTAACAAGGCTCTACTTTTGTTGGGATTACAACTCTTGACATTTGTGTGGGCGACGAGCGCCTTATATAGCCCTGGGCACCGCAAGTGCTGGCTCTTCGTACGCGCAGGTACGGGTCTGAGAACAATAGGGATCTAAACTCTAGCCAATAAGAGACATCTGAGGACACGTGGACTAATCACACCGCTGCATCACTACACGTGGACTAATGAGAACATGGGGTCGACTAATACACTAGAACAATAGGTTGAACTACGTCATCGAAGCGCGGTCACGTCGAAATGGCAAGTCGCGGTCAAAGTTCTCTGCTGGGGATTTCTGAGAAGTCGATACTCGGAGTCGCGGTCATGACTCGCGTAGAAGTTGTAGTAAAGCCTAGGCCTTAGTTGTAAGGGTAGAAGTAGTAAAGTAGTACCGATGTGTACTAAGGGACGCCAGTACACGTCACCCCCGCAAACGAGATTTCGCTGCATCGTAGTGGAACAAATGTGGAACATCGTGTAACGACGTGGAACGTAGAGGAAGCGAACATAGGGACATAGGAAATCGTAACATCTGCTCCATCCGCATAGTGCGTGTAACATCTAGCACTATCGCCAAATTCCATCCTGACTATCCGGTGCCATCAAAAGGTAAGTAACGTCGCTCGATCCGGTAAGTTGTTAGTGAGTTAAAGTTAAAGGTCATCGGATCCTGGAGCGTAACTGGCAATCCGGAAGTCCAAGGAAGTGGAAAGGCGGAGAGCAGGAACGTCCATGAGATCCAAACGTATAAACGACAAAAAGTTCTTGTTTTAGCATTAAGTGCTTTAAATTGGTCATTTGATGTTATTTCGTATTTCTCTAACTGGCAACAGCACGAAAGTATTAGTCGATTGAAGCCACCGTACTACGATCAACTAGTGAAAATTAAAGGATTAAAAGGTTAACTGCTACAAACAAGATTTAACAATACCCAGACTTTATGCAATAGTAAATGTTTTGACAAATACTGTACCACTTAAAAATACTAAATCTGCTGTTGGTGTAATTGACCGTAATTAACAAAAATATTGCTACTTCGAAACATAGTGTTAAAGCTTATTCGTTAAGTCGATTATATTTACATCTTACTGCGGAATTGGTAGGCGGACTAAAAGACCTTATACTACGAAGTCTGACAAATACTGTAGTTACAAATAACTGCATATATCATATGGCAATACACTGTACAACATTACTCAAACAAACAATACCCACGAAATTCAACAAGAATTCAACATAGTATGCTCAAAACATCTGTGTTTTACGTTCGTTCATAATAATTCCTGAAACGGGTTAGGGCGGGTGGGAACATATAAAACTGCATTAAAAAGTAATCATCGTTAACACTTCTACTGATTATGCATTTAGTTTCACTCGGATTTAGGTATCTACACCCAATTATTGAAAAGCATTTTACTGTATTCTGCACATAGAATTTAAAATTTCTTAAAATCGGAATTATTACCGCTGCATTCATAAACTATACGACTTAGTAGTAATTAGTTATAGTAATTGTCCTAATTTCGCAAAAATTAACAAACATTATTTTTCTGACGTTAGCGTAAAGGAGGTAGGCTAAACTACGCTTAACTTGATTGTACGAACCATGCGCACGCCACTACACTACAATCATTCGACATTCTTACAGTTTTACTGGTTATACCGGATAATCCTGAATTGTTACGTTTCTCATAACTCGCACTTAGCTCAATACTATACGTCCATTTTCCTGGCTTATTCCGTACTAAATTCCAATCATCAGAAGCATCATACCGCCAGATCTAGATCTGCATAGTTCTGGCATTGCTGGGATTTTTCACTGCTTAGAACTTCTTAAAATCAGAGGACACAACATCCTTTGTGCCGCTATACATATTTCCGGATGCAAGCACGCTAAAACTGGAAAAATTCTGTACACAAAAGAGTATCCACCCACATACACAACAAAAGATAAAATCATAATTCACAGTGACCAGTAACCCCAACTAGAATCACGATACCGCACATTCTTCAATGGAAAGTAATCAGCTGCTACAAGAGACCTAATCCGCTTCATACAAAACAGTAAACAACCAAGGCAAAATCATTTACGAACAATTTCCAGCTTATAACCACTTAAATTGAATATTTCAGGTTCATGAGCTAGCACTAGTTTCACAACATTATCAGTTCAATTTTTAGCAAGTTAAAATTTACATAATTGTTCACTTAATGCAGTCTTTATAGTTCAATTTCGGTCGTTTAGCACCATTGTGCTTAACTAGCATTTACCGTTAAATTTCTAGATAATTACCTATTACGAGTTTTTGGATTCAATAAGCGTAATTAAAAGTCACTTATACTTGCCGTTGGAAGCATCATGGTTTGCCATGACGTGAACTAATGACGTGAAATATCAAATTATACAAAATCTATAGCTGTACTGCTCTGTTTTGAAAAGCCACTACACTAGGATTCTCACCATACTATTATCTGAAATTACAATTTCTGCAACTAAATACCGAATTCCGTAATTATACTTAATTATAAGTAAAATTTACACTTTCCTATTTTGTATCCTTACTACTGCACACTTGGCAAAAGAGGAAAAATAATGCATTACAAAAATTTATTTCAGAACTTGATACCGATTCACCCCGTGCATATTGCAAAAGTATCCTAAATGTCACACTCACTGCGCCACTACGAATTTTCTCATAATAAGGTTTTTCTGACACTGCTCACAATTGAAAATGCTACCGCAATTTTAACTTTTTCAAATCGTATACATTCTCGTGAAAATTGTTAAGAATTAAATTTTTACTGAGTACTGAAATCCAGTACGCGTATTTATCCGTTAAATTTCGAATTACCCAATATTCATGGCTTTTAACCCGTATACCATTCCGAATAAACAGTTCAATCGTAATTTTCACTCTGTGCAAAAATACAAAAATGTTAACATTTTCCACTTACAGTATTCAGTTATGACGGTTATTTTAACAAACGGTTGCAAACCATGGTGGTATGCCATGACGTGAAATAAACACGTACTGTGCATAGGAAAACTTCATTACAATCAAAAAGCACCATGTTATAATTATTTCAATATGTACCGTGGAGGTACATCGGTACAACTACCAATTACCGTCATAATTATGTACATATCCGCTACACCGCTTAGTCACTAATTCACCGTGTCGAAACCAAGTTTTCATTTCTCAGCAAAAAGATTCATAAAAAATTCCGAATAATTAATAATAAGAACCATGGTGGAGTGCCATGCCGTGATATAACTATTTGAGAACCTTTTATTGTATACCGGCTGAGTTTGTCTTATTCTCGAAACTCTGACTTCTCCTCTCAACAAAACAATACAATTTACATAGGCTAAATATTTCAGAGAATCTGCTCGTCATTTATCAAAAATTGATATAAATCTCTCCGTAACATAAATTATCACACAATGTAAACGGCTGAAATTGCGGCTAGTGAATGGTGTGGAAAGGTGACACCAGGAGTCACCAACACCGTTACTGCCCAATATCGGTTGGATTTTCTCTCTCAATTCTTAAAACTGAAACATACTGTATATTCACATTTCATTTACCAAACCTAAGTGTTCATTGATCCGGTAAAAGATAAAACCTCAATAATTTATCGATCAAAAGCTCGGGAAATTATATTTCATTCTGCTCAACGATAATTCTTCTTCGAAAATTATTAAAAATTATACTGCTGGGTATTCTATTTCAATTAAACGGGTTTTAAGGGTGGGTGGGACTATTTGTCCACTTCCCGGGTTCATACAACAGAATAATGCCTATATTATTGATTCTGAGATTTCCGTAACTCGAAAGGTCATTACGTATTAGCCAACATATTTCCATTTCTTCAGAGGTTATAACCGTAAATCATTAATCGATTCCGCATATTTCAATTACATCACATTACCAAAACTTCCACTTATACGAGTTTTGCGTCAAGTTGCGCTGTAAGCATTTTGTCTTCATAATCATAACTTATCCTCTATTCGCTGAAAATTACTGCATTTCTCTAGCTTGGAGATATTTCGCGAATTCATAGTAGATATTTTCCGCTCACCGTTGTAGTTCGATATATATCAACAATTCTCTTAGCCAAGTACTATACTTAATACGCATTGCTTACCGCTCGTTCATATTCAAAACATTATCCTTAAATTTGATCACTGCATAATTCATTAAAAATATTACGTTTCGGTAAACTATATCGATACCTTTTTAATCCGACGACTTATATAACAGATCCATCGTTTGGGCGCATGACGTGAACTAAAACTCCTGCTATGTTATATTTGAAAATTCTCGCTTCGTCATAACTGGTACTGACAGTCACACGATGAGATACTGACGTACCATTGTCTGGGAAAGTTAATCTCTTCTAAAATTATCCATATTAGTGAGTTTCTCACAAATGCCGTTTAAGTAATTCAAATTATTCAATGTACTTCGCAAGCTCAAAATCTACAGATTTTACTGTGATAATAATTACTTCATATAATGACCAATCCTTTACTACGACTCACAACACCGCCTCACAGAATTATCACATAGGATTTACCATTGCTTCATGACAGAAACTGAGCTTTTTCAAAATTCAAAAACCCAACATTCATCATTACACCAATCCCAAACACTCTTCCATCACTTAAATTTTACAGCCAATTTGATATCAGCTTAATTTCACGTTAATTAACAGAAATTTACTGTCGCCAAAATGCCGGTTTACGTTTCCACGTTTTCTAACAACTCATAACAGCATATACCGTATGGACGGATTTTCTACTGCTGTAGCCACTGTACTACAATTCATCGTACTAACCAAAATTTCAAATTTCATACTACATAAGTCCACTGAGTTCATAAGATTATTCGCATTTTGTACTTCTCAAAAATATGCTCATATTCTCCAGGAAATTCTCAGAAGATTTTAATTCGGTTTCATGAAGTTTCATTAACTTGAAACACGTATACTGTATAACTTGCAAATATAATTTCAGTCTCAAAGTGCGCTTAAGTTTGCCACACTACTACTGCGCTTCTGCAAAAATTTACGTTAAATCCTGCTAACCTTTTATTATGCTTAATATCATGAGCAAGTAAACATAGATAAGACAAACTTATCGCTCCGAGCCACTACACTACAATTCAGCGTATTATCATAATAATTTAAAAATTTTCATCCCTTGATCATTACTGAAGCCTGCTTTCACCATAATAATTATGTTAATTTCCGACTTAACCAATTATTCTTTCATCGTAATTTCCAACACAGAATTTAATATTCGAGTCAATAGGTTTCAACAAGCGATTTTTCGTAATAACCTACTGAAGTATATTTCTTAAAAACTTTACGTTTTCTTCTTCGCTTTAGCCGGTTTTGCCGCTTTCGGTTGCATACCAAATTTTTCAACAGGCTTAATAATTCTACCGCTCTTAGTACGATTAATTACGACTGGACTAGGAGCTAGCATCTGAATTTGTTCGGGTGTTAAGTCATTTTCCTTAAGTTCAGGGAACGTCGGTTCTGGTAACAGAACTCTCTCACTTTGTACTTCCATACCTTCTTTACATTTTAACGGTTTAGCAACCTTGTCCTCGGGCTCATTTTCTGACGCAAATTCGCGAAAAGTAAAGGGCTTCAATCTCGACACATGCGCTCTGTCACGTTTTACATTACCACGCGTATTCGAGGTCACAATATAATGCGCATCATCCACTTTCTTTTCAATGGTGTATCCTGCCGTCCATTTTGGTAATAAAGAATTATTCTTCCCCTTAGTTTGACCAATCTTATGCATCATTACCTGATCACCTACTTTATATTCAACAGCAATTTTATTTTCATCATACCTGATTTTATCCCTGAATTTATGCTGCAATTCATTAGTATGGACAAGATCCAAACACTCCGCTAAAGTCTGCTGTAGCTTCTGCACATACACATGTGCTGGAATAGGATACTTTTCGAGATCAACCTCCGGGATAAAATTATGAATAGGAAGACGCATCTTAGTACCGTACATTATTTCGAAGGGTGAAAATCCAGTACGATTTACTACCTTGCTATTAAAAGCTGCACACAAACCGGGTAAAAATGAATCCCAATCTGTTTGCTTATCATTAATATACTTAGCGATAGCTTTCTTAGCTTCACCAACACGTTTCTCCACAAGGCCGTTGCCTTGCTGATGTCCGGCTGTAGTCGGAACATGCGTAGTATCGGTAAGTGCCATTAATTCCTTAAATACTTCAGACATAAAGTTTGAACCACGGTCACTCGTAATACTGACCGGCATACCGAAAACCATACAAATTCTTTTATATAAAAATTGCGCTAACGTAAAAGCATCAATAGTTTTCACTGCTTCCATTACTACATATTTTGATCCATAATCTACTGCAATAATAATATTCTTATTTTCGTCTATACTGGTAGGGAGCGCTGGTGCAATATCAATTGCCCATGCCGAACGCGGTTCTACGATCGGGTTCGTCATCATATAACCGGGTGTTGCTGTGTTCTGCGGATTAATCGCCTGACACTGCACACATGACTTACAGTACTTCTCAATATCAATTCTCATACCAGGCCAATAAAAATGCCTATACATTCTCAAAAATGTCGGAGTGACACCTAAATGTGCACTATGTACTTTATCGTGATTTTCTTGAAGAAATTTCAATCGCCACTGAAAAGGTACATAAAACATAAAATATTCTTTACCTTCCATGACATATCGGTAATACAGTACTCCCTGTCTTAAAACTAGTTTTTTCAACTGCTTAATTTCGAACGGTGCTAATTTAATACCATCAGCTTCCTTTTTAGCTGCTAAACGCCATCTCTGAATAGCAGGATCCTTAGACTGCTCATTCGCCCAAAACTGTGCCTTATCCTGTGGTACGAACATATACTGCTTAATTCCTGCCGGACCATTCTGGTCATTGGGAGTAAACGCTCTAACTTCCATAGTCATACACTGCAATCTACTAGATTCAATTTTAGCTTCGCGTAACCTCACTTTCTCGCACTGCCTTTGCAAATTCTCATCACTATTAAACGGTTCACCTTCCCTATAATCAACTTCTACATCCGACTCATTAGATGCCGGTTCCGGCTGATCGCCCGGATTACGCGATAATGCATCTGCTATAACGTTATCTTTGCCTTTTACATACTCTGGCTTAATATTAAACTGCTGAAGATATAGTGCCCATCGGCCGATACGACTACCCATATCTTTTAAATTATGCAAAAATGTTAACGCTTGATGGTCCGTATGGACTTCAACGTACTTATCACCAATATAGTGTTTCCATTTCTTAAAAGCCGAAACCAAACCAAAAGCTTCAAGTTCTGTCGGAAAATAATTTTTCTTCTGCGAACCAGATATTACCTTACTTAAAAATGCTACCGGTTTCCACTCACCATTAATTTCTTGCTGCAATACTGCACCGACTGCTATTCTACTCGCATCTACATGAATTTTCGTCTTAGCTTCCAGATCAAACCGAGCTAGTATCGGGGCTTCCATTAACGCTTTCTTTAGGGCTTTTACTGCTCCGTCCTGTTCCTGACCCCATTTAAATTGCGCTTTCTTAGGAATCAACCGCTGTAACGGTTCTGCCTTTTCCTGAAAGTGGTCAATAAACTGTCGGTAGTAACCGACCATACCCAAAAACCGCATATCTTTCCTGTCCTTGAACGGACCGAACTTCTGTACCGCTTCCGTTTTCTCTGGATCACACGAAATTCCATCCTTGTCAACAACATGACCAAGAAAACTAATTTTATCAACAAAAAATTCACACTTCTCTGGATTAATAGTCCAGCCGCAATCTTCTAATCGTAACAGTAATTCTTCAATATCTTTCTTATGCTGCGCTTTATTCTTACTATAACAAATAATATCGTCGATAAAAACTGACGCATTCTTCCATTTGATACCAACAAGTGACAAGTCCATGGCGCGCTGGAAAGCCGCTGGAGCATCTTTCATCCCGAAAGGTAGTACTGCATACTGATACTGAAAGTCTTCCCCTACCATAGTTGCTTTTTGCTTATCTTCATCCTTAAGCTTAATTTGCCAAAAACCGCTTTTTAAATCAATTTTACTAAAAACTGTAGCACCTCGAAGTGCGTTCAAAATATCATCGACTCTCGGTAACGGATAGCTACTTCCCAATAATTTAGTATTTAATTTACGAAAATCAACCGTCAACCTACGTGACCCATCCTTCTTTTTTACAATACAAATCGGACTCCCCCACGGAGAATTCGTAGGTTCGATTATTCCGTCCTTAATCATCTCTTCAGTTTTAGATCTTAACCACTTACGGTCTTCCAATGATGTGCGATACGGCGGAGACTTCACAGGCGGACTATCTCCCGTATTTACCGGATGCTCATAAATAGTACAACAGCCAACTGGCCTATCCTTAGTCGGTAACACACCTTTAGCCTTATACACTGACCGCTTAAAATCTGCTTTATCTTCCTCATTCGCTAAATGTCCAAATTTAATTTTACTGAAGGTTTCTTCTGTTTCCTCGTCAATTATATTAGCATCGGGCATTTTATGAATATTCATAGCCATACACTCACAAGTGGTAGCTACACTACATACCGCATCATGATAATTTTCCTTAAATTCTTTCAAGTCAACATTATAAACTTCTTCAACGAGCGATAAATTTCCCAGGTTAAAATTTTGATCAAATTCTATACGTTCATCCGACATATTCATAACAGGTATACGGCAGAAGCCTTTTTCACTTACGTCGATAACACCGTCAAACAATAAAAGTTGACCGACTCGTCTACCTTCATATTCGAAATCATGTTCAGCTAAGCCTTTACTTACCCAATCTGCAATTTCCTCATCCGACTTATTCATTTTCGCCCGAATTATTCCTTTCGTCCGAGGCTGAATACTGACTTCATGCTGTGGCACCAATTCAATCCTATTAAATTCTGCAATCGGCTTCGGCCGGTTTCGCCGTGTTTCCTCTAATGTCGGAATCTCATTCTGCGGTTCATTATCAGAATTTCCGTTCTGTTTTTCAGTACCCATACCTGTTTGCGTTTGCTGACCAGCTACGTTATTCGCGAATTTTTCTTTACGCACATTACCGCTTCTCTGCTTATTATTCGCAAATTTTGACGAATCAACCTTAGCTACTCCTGCCGGTAATTTCCTAGCTTTAGCTAACTTGCTCGCATCTAACTGTACCAAAGCGCGATGATCTGCCGCTGAGATCGGCGCTTTACCCATATAAACGTCCTGACTATCATTAGCCGGTACAAACTGCCCATTTACGAACTCGGCTGTGTTGTCTTCTAATAGCGCGAATCTATTAGAAAACTTCGGATCCGCAACACTCTGCGTACCATAATTGCTACCGGTATTCTGAGACAACGCTGCACCTTGACGCATCTGATTACATAATTCACACTCTCGTTCTACTTGATCAATTTGTAGCAACATATCAAACCAATAAAAGTTTTCAACCAAGTAGCGATAAGTCGTCGTACCTTGCAATACATTATCGTGCTTAATAGCAAAATGTACGCTCTGAATTAGTTTCACTCTCCAGTTAAATGGGACAAAAAGTCTCGGGTTAGAGGCTCTAGCGTCATTTTTACGATATAACACACCATCACG
Organism: Paramacrobiotus metropolitanus; assembly: GCF_019649055.1. Taxonomy (NCBI): domain Eukaryota; kingdom Metazoa; phylum Tardigrada; class Eutardigrada; order Parachela; family Macrobiotidae; genus Paramacrobiotus; species Paramacrobiotus metropolitanus. The sequence continues at coordinate 117,164 of NW_026570397.1, read as the reverse complement.
TACCGTAAAATCATTAATTTCTTCTCTTATGAATTTAGTATCCGCTTTTTCTGGGTGGGTAAACATATGATACCAACTCTTCGAATCCTTTTGAATTTTCTGCTGTTCACGCCAGAATTTAATATCAAGAAATTCATCAAACGAGGGAATATAATCCTTAAATTTTGGATCTACCCGCGGAGTCATCCAATTTTTAAAATTAGTATCTCTCTTAACACGTTGAGGCATACCTCTACATTGTGCTTCAATATTATTCCGAAAATTTCCGCTACCGCTGCCACGCTGGTTTACTGACAAAATATATTCAACGTTTTACCACCAACAGTTAATTCTTGAACTTTCCTCTCAACTGGCTGTTTTGTACTCGTATTCTGATTAGACTGAGAATTTCGCACGTTATTGCCTGTACGTTTCGTCACTGAATTACCGGGCTCCTGCTGAACTACCAGCTATACCCCCGCAAACTTGACCACTGCTTCCGGAAAACTGAGGACTAATAATATTATCCGACCGAGACTGATTCTTATACCCCCGCAAACTTGCTTGCGTCCATCCCTGATTCACGTTTTCAGACTGTTTAAAATTATTAGCAAATTTACTTTCGTTTTTCCAATAGGTTTGCGAATTTTTGCAGAATTAGCATTAATCGCATACGAATCTATGGGCGGGTTATTATTCTGAATTTCTTCATCAAAATCGAACGATTCTGGCTCTCTCGGCCATCTTACGTTAGCATCATTCAATCCAGCCTGACTCCACTCTTTTGGTGCGTCGGCGAAAATGTTATGTGCTGTTTCATACGTTACAAATTCAGCATTTTCAGCATAAGGTGCAAGCCCCAAAGGCCTTGTACGTAATAACGCCGGGATTGCTGGAGTTTCCAAAATGTATGGCGCTGCTGCGGGATTAAAGTGATGAAATTTAATCATCTCATCAAACCTATACCTAGTACGCTTTGTATACGCATGACGCTCCTCGTCTCGGCAACAAAGACGCAAAGACATAGTGTTAAAATCAAGGGCAAATGGTTTCCCAAAAAGGAAATCCATTCCCAAAATGATATGATCACGATCAACTTTGGAACTCACTGTACACGTGTGTTCAAAAATCGTACCGAATTCATGAATCGCAATTAACGCAGATAAGGGCTCCACTTTACATAAATTATCATATGCAGAATCTACCATCATTTCTTCCATATGGTCATCGCACCGCATTACTGCTAAACCCATCTTTTGAGCTAACTTGAGCGGAATTATCGAAATACTTGCCCCAGTATCAACCATGACCTTGGTCTGCCAGTGATTAACATTGAGCACACACATCCATGTTTGTGCATCAATCGTCGGCTTATGCATATCCAGATTAGAAACTTGGACTTGAGATAAGTCCACATTTACTGCGACGTTATTTCGCTTTTTACCTTTCCTCAACGAATTAGTATTATAACTCGATTCGATCATATTATTCTGAACATTATTTCTTTCCGTAAACTCTTGATCTGCCAACCCGTTTTGGTTTTCGAACGACCAACCATCATTCTGTTGCTCGTTATCGGAATTATTTACATTAATTACCGGTTGAAAATTTTCCTGGTAATTATTACCCACAACTGTCGGTTCAACGGCGCTCGGATCTGCCTGATAATCATCATTTTCTTCACCCTGTTGCTCATTATCGCAATTTTCGAAATTATTATCATTTCCTGACTGATCCTCATAAGTAATAATTCCCTGAGGACTGCTGCCTAGATTGGCCTGAACATCATTTTCTAAATCTGCGTGATGACCGCCACTTTCATCGCTAAAAACTGCCCATTATCGAACACGGTAAAACTCTGACCCAAATTAATTTCCACTTTCTCAAAGTCACGCATTACTTGAATTAACTCATGCTGATTAACAATTTTCCTCAGAAACAATTTTTCATACCAGTCAAGCTTGTTCGGGTTCAATCCCTCTAACAAAATACTGACTCTCTCCTCCTGTGATAATTTCAATTCTTCAAACCACAGTATAAAACTGTCCACGTAACTGTCCACTGTGTCATTTTCACTGAATTTTCGAGCTGACATTTCTCGCCTTATTTCTTGCGACGTGAACGAGTCATTAAAATGTTCCAAAATTTCTTTCTTATAAAAATTTTCCCAAGATTCATTTGGTTTATCTCTTATCAAATTTTGGAACCACACAACTGCATTGCCTTCCAGAGCGGCTAATACTTGGCGACATGTCATATTATCATTCCAGCCATTACAAGTACGACACTGTTCGACTTGTAAAAGCCATTTCCGTACTGAACCAGAATTTCATTATTTCATTACGATCAGAACAATTTTTATTTACACTCTGTATCAGTTTCATTATTTCCGAAAATTCACCAGTATCTGCAGTTCCATTTACCTGCTGTAAAACATGGTCATCACGTGACCTTCTTACCTGATTCGGACGATTTCCGTCTTCGACTGCATTATTGTGCTGTGCTGCGTTATGACCGACCTGTGTCCTTTGCTGATTTATCCGCTCGATTGCTTCATTATTTTTCACTTGAAATCTTACTTCCTTGACCTGGGTCTCAATACCCGGTACTGACCGATTCGGTTGTTCTCCGTACTGCTTAGGTACATTCTCCCTTTCAACGGGTGATCCCAACTGGCCAACCGGGAGAGTTTCACCCCCGCAAACTTTACCACCACCGTCCGGAGAAAATTCACCCCCGCAAACTTGATATGCGCCGGTACTTCCATTAAATGGAGTTCTTACAGAGTTTGACTGCGACGTATTACTTACGTTCATGGCCTTGAAGCCTCCTGGCGAACTGCAGTTATTAATCGTAACATCTGACTGCCTGGTGTTTTCAGATATCGGCGGCCGACTACACATTATGTTAGCCGTGCTCACAGGTTTTTCTGCTTCGAAGGATTTCTCCTTACTGAAACACGACACTTGGCCAGTAACCGTGCTGTAATTAAGCCGATTACTTAGCTCTTCGAAAATATACTGTGACTTTCCCATGTATTCGTGCATTGCTTGCACTTTGTCCTGAATCTCTTTTGAAAACCCGTCTTTCCGAACACATTCCTCATGCAATCTTTCATTTTCTTTAATGGCCTCACTTAACTTTTCCTTCAAGAATACTCTGGCCTGCTCTGCCCTACTTACATTTCTATTTAACTGTTCAATTTCTCGTGCATTTCGCTCATTTTCTTTGAATGCTGCAAGCAAAGTTGCTTGGTGCACTTGCATCAGCTTTTCATTTTCCGCTTTTAACTGTTGCATCTGTTCTGTTACGAATTTCAATTCAGAATCAATTTCCAAATAACTTTCCATTATTTCTGAAAAGTTACTTTTATCAAGCTCTAATTTCTTATTAATTTGTTCTGTTAGTTCACATTTCTCTGATACAGCTTTCAGCTTTTCATCCATTAATTTGAAATCTGCTACCAATCCCGAAAATTTCTGTTTTACGACGTTCAATTCCCCGTGCAGTATGCTGTTTTCATACTTTTCACGGCTTAATGTTTCGTTTAACCTTCTTATTTCGTTTTGGGAGTCAGTTTGTTGCTGTCGTAGGATAGGAAAGTGCCTTGTACAGCGTATTAGAGTACCGGCATTTTCTGTGACTGCAGATCTCACGTCTTGTTCGGACTGCAAAGTTTGCAATTTCTGTACCACTTTAAACACTTCTTGTGGGAATTCTGTCGGTAATGGGCTGGCGCCCTTTTCCTGAATAATTTGTGATAAATCAGACGACCATTTATCTGTGTCATTTCTCGGTAAATCAACATCCAATAAGGAGTGACTACCATAAATTACCTGCCTCGATTCGTACCGCATAGAGGGTTTTGAACTTGCGCCAGCACCGCTTTGCGGTGCTTCCTTATTCAACCAAGAGTAACTATCGAAATTAGTTTCATTGACCTCGAAAATACTTTCCTCTGACGACTGGGGTCTGCCCCATATCAAATCATCGAAATTCAAATCATCATCCTTGTCAATGGGTTTAGTGCCATTGACGGATGTATAAACATCGCTCCTTTCTGAACTACTGATTTTATTCTGACTTAATGCACTGCTTACCGCTGATAATTGCGACGACAACGTATTATTCCATCCTGAACACGAAATGTTACCGCCTGAACTTGAATCATCCGACTGCCATATATTCTGACCGACATTTACACCACCACTCCGGGCGTTTGTTACTGTCGACCAATTTACTTTTTCACCAAAATTATTCACTTGGGAGATTACAAGCTGCCCATCTGAGTTTCCCACTGGTGGAATTACCACTTGTGGAGTTACCGAATTATTCGGGTTTACCACATTATATGGATTTACCACCGGCACTGACCAACCAGTTACTGACTGCATACGCTGAGAGGAAGGATTCATAATTTGTGCGCCAATGGAAGAACCGTTTGACAGGTCTACCAGAGGAGCCTTATTTACCCCGGAACTACCGCTAGTTACCGTGACACTATTAAAATGCCTATCTGACATAACCGCTGTGTTCTGAGACTTACTCTGCCTTAATGCCATTCTGACTTTTACTTCCTCCAGGTGTGAATCAAACTGCTGATTGGCCCGAGATTTTTTCGTATCAGGGTCTGCGACCGACATTTTGTTCGTTTCAGGCAACCGCGGCTGTACCGTACCGTTTAAACGGGTTTTGGTAAGCAAAAGTTGCTCTGTTCCAACTGGTTGATTACACAACCAGTTTGTATTACCCACCGACCGATTACAGCGATACCGTACCACTAAGTGGATTAAGTACACCGCAACGATCTGCTTCGTATTACCGCTTCACACGCACCTTCGCGTGCAAAAGCTACTTGTATTATTTCGTTTATGCTACTGACCTTTAAGGTTTCAGAAGCTTCACTTCGTATTTCAGTGCTACTGCTACATACCGTACCACTAAGTGGATTAAGTAGGAGCAATTGCACCGTTCCCACTGGATGACGAATCACCCAGTTTGTATTACCCAAGGGCTGACAGGACAACTGACAGAACCGTTTCGTTTGAACCCACCAGACGAAAAGCACTGCTTAACGCTGGTTTCGTATTTCGTTGTTACAGCATACACTTAAGTATGCATGTACAACTTGCTTTCGTTACGTTTCAATTTACCACAGCTGACCTTTCAGGTTTCAGCTGTTTACTGTATTTTACCGCTAGTTACACACTGTGGCTGAATTCCGCCTATCAGTGATACCGCGTTAACACAACACGAGACGGTTATATCCGCTCTGTTGATTTTACCGAAATTCGAGAATTTTCAAAATCGTAGAGTAGTGGCTTTTCCACTAACTCGAGAATTTTCAGAATCGTAGAGTAGTGGCTTTTCCACTAACTCGAGAATTTTCAAAATCGTGGAGTAGTGGCTATTCCACTAACTCAGATACGAAAGTTCAATGTTTTGCAAGGTTTCGATTTAAAGAACGGCTAAATCTCTGCGAATTTTCGCACGTTTTACTTACAAATTCCACTCAGCGTTTCCTTGCTGATATTGCCGTTCGTTTCACGAGATCACAACTGACCTTTAAGGTTTCAGTTGTCCAAATCCAATCGTTGATTTATCGTAGCCAACCTTTGTGGTTTTTCGGCTACTGTACGGTTACTTTAACCAAATTTCACTGTTAAAATGATGCTGCAAATTCACACACACTGGCGGCTTGTCGGCCCACGAATACCACACAGAATAATCAAATGATAATCAGTTAAGTTTTAGAATTATTAGTACAGCTTTCGCTTCAAGGGAGGCCTATGCTGTACGGTCCCCTATAGCCACCCTGTGCCTCAAGGACACTAGTACCTTAAGGGCACACCAGATCAAATGATCAGAAAAGAAAGTGGGATTATTTCACCCGAAGAGAGAAAGATGAGAGACAGATGCCCGGGGGCTTGGGCTAGGGAAGAGGCCCTCGGTCAGTTTTGTGGGATTACAATACCCTTACTCTGACCTGGACCAATTTTCGTTCGATCTTTTCCTTTCCCTCTTCATACCAGATCAACGTAATCTTCTACCATCTTCCGTAACAGTTTGAGACAGAGTCGCTCTATCCGACCGGACGTGGTCGGACAAGTGGATACAGTACCCACTTCACTGTGTTAGGTCTTTCATTCACGTCATGGCGCCATGACGTGAATGAAAAAAAAAACACAAAAAGAGAGCCATGACGTGAATGAAAGACCTAACACAGTGAAGTGGGTGCTGTATCCACTTGTCCGACTACGTCCAGTCGGATAGAGCGACTCTGTCTCAAACTGTTACGGAAGATGGTAGAAGATTACGTTGATCTGGTATGAAGAGGAAAGGAAAAAAGAAGAAGAGTCCGGGTCCTGCAAACACGAGAAATACACACGACGGAGAAGTATACGTTACCTGTCCGACGCTAGATGTTAGCAGAAGCGATAAGAGATATCCATCAACCTGGCGCTACAGGGCATGAAGATGATGATGAGACCGAAAGGTCACGGCAAATCAAGTGGGATCAAATGGGTAACCTGTTACGTCACGAGATTATCCGAAGATGATAATGCACGTCGACGAGATAGAGGAATGACCCCTGACAATAGGTGAAAGGTCACCCAGAGGTCAGTTTGAACAGCCTCACTTGGAAAGAGAAGACCAGAGCAAAAGCCTGAAGTTAATCAGATCGAGTAACAAGACTCTACTTTTGTTGGGATTACAACTCTTGACATTTGTGTGGGCGACGAGCGCCTTATATAGCCCTGGGCACCGCAAGTGCTGGCTCTTCGTACGCGCAGGTACGGGTCTGAGAACAATAGGGATCTAAACTCTAGCCAATAAGAGACATCTGAGGACACGTGGACTAATCACACCGCTGCATCACTACACGTGGACTAATGAGAACATGGGGTCGACTAATACACTAGAACAATAGGTTGAACTACGTCATCGAAGCGCGGTCACGTCGAAATGGCAAGTCGCGGTCAAAGTTCTCTGCTGGGGATTTCTGAGAAGTCGATACTCGGAGTCGCGGTCATGACTCGCGTAGAAGTTGTAGTAAAGCCTAGGCCTTAGTTGTAAGGGTAGAAGTAGTAAAGTAGTACCGATGTGTACTAAGGGACGCCAGTACACGTCATAACATTCAGCTCCGGCTCCTCGCAGTTACGGTACTGTCGGTACATACCGTAAGCCGGATATACTTTGATGCAGTCAGATAATAACGACCAACGTTAACGTTTGAAGGAGTTAAAATTAGTAAACAACGATTGCTTTCGATCATTTTTTCAAAAAAAGCAGTTGGTAACAAGTTAATTTCGTCCAGAAATTTTATTTGCATTGTATTTATTGTGCTTTAATGTCATGTTAACTGTCATAGCAATGAAAAGATTATGGCAACCCCGCCCCCCATTAACACGACTGCCTCTGCCCCCTAAATACAACATTGCCCCTGTGGGCAGTTGTTCTTTATAAAACACACCCCGTCATAGCATACAAAACCGGTAGAACCGTGCGTGCATTTTATAGATAGCTTTTACTGTAGCAATAATGTCCATTGGGTCACCGTTTATCACAGTTGTTTTTCATTGGTAACGCTATGGTATAGCTGGTGGCGGTTTTTCAAAGGTCAAGGATTGACCCAAAAATCAGCTTTCTGTGGTAGGTCCCCCATGTCACCACTCTCGCCGAAGAATTTTTGTTTTGACGATGGTGGCAGGGAGGACCAATGTCCGGGGGGAATGGGGGGATATTTTTGCCGGTCACACAGGTACTTTTCTCATACGGTCCACATCTTATCAGAAATTTCATCCTCGGTATCAGCCGTAGTGCAGTGGCTTTGCTATATGCTGCTGCAGTCAGACAGCTCCAGGGTCTCTTTTAGAGCACAGCCCCCAGTGCCCGGGGGTTTTTGAATAAACCGACTTCAGATTCGGAATCAGCGAATTTTTTTAATCTAAAAAAACTATCCCCCCTTGAAATCGGAAGTGTCGCCCCTGAGGGGTCTAGCGCCCCACATGCGACTGCCTCCCCGAGCGGTCGCAATGGCGCTCTTGGGGGAACGCTCTTTTTTGTGGTTTCTTGACTTGTTCTAACTAAATCGATAGCGCTGATTCTGAATCTGCAATCAGAAAAATTACGGTTTATTTAAAAACCCCCGGGCACTGGGGGCTGTGCTCTAAAAAAGTCCCTGGACAGCTCTAAAGGTGTTTATTGAGCATGATTATTTAATTTGTTGTAAAATTTGTTAAAAATTTGTTCACGGTGATACCTAACTGACATATATCGGGCTTTACAAGCTCTGCTCCATCACACGCGGGCAGTTGCCAAAACAATTTAACTAGAAAAATGCACTTTTGCGTGCATTGACAGACCGGAGCGTGACTTAAGAAAATGTCCGCTGCAGTGACGGCACAGTTCGCACAAGTACAGAATATCGTGGGCGTACGTAAAGAAATTATTTTTCTTTTAGTGCGAACTTCCAAATTTGCTGGTAGCTGAATGTACTTAAGAAATAACGTTTGGAAGAAACGTTCAAAAAGGCTCAAAATCTAAGTTTGCGGTAGAACTTCAGGGTATAATGAATGAATTTCATTATACACTGAAGTGTATCTTCAGTGTATGAATTTCAGTGTATAATTACGTTTTAATAACGGAAATGACCTGGTACGTTTCACCAAATACGGGTGCATGAACGAAAACTTTTGCTCTCCTGCACTCCTAAAAGCTTATTTGTATCGTTTTATTGTCTTCGGTAGCCAAATGATCTGTTTACTACGACGTGGAAACCGTTTGTGCGCAAAGCATTCGGTTGGGGAGTTATGACTAAAATAAAATTTTGAAGATTTCTGAAGCAAGAAGGTGAACCAAAAGCCTCATTATAGACCGATCTCCTTTTTTTGCCCAAGATCGCACATAAGTCTAAAGATCGTTTTAGTACGAAACCAAACTTCCATGAAGTTTTTCGAGTTTGAAACCGAAATTTTGAAATACGTTTTAAAATCGAAAAAAAGCCAAAATTCCGGCTCAGTGTCAAAACAATCTTCATGTTTTTATGCATTTTTGTGCAAAATGTGAGAGATCGCTGTAAAATAAGATTCTTATTACACCTGCTTCCGTTTAACATTTTGGAATATTATCTCAGCCATAACTCACCAAAAGGCAGAATGTTGCGCGCACAACTGGTTTTTATGCCAATGTACTTATACAACTTATTTCGCTACACATTGTCATAAAACAGCGCAAACAGGTGTTTTGAAGTGAGCGAAAGTTAATGTTTTTGTTCTTTTACCCGAGTTTGGCACAATTTATCGGGTCAATTCTCTTTAGTAAAACCGCGGGTTTCTCTGTTTTCACGAAGCGACGGCGGAGGGGGAGACTAATGCTTAGGCTATAACGCCAGTTGGTACAACTTAACAAGCGGACAGAAAAAAACTCCAGCACTGCAAAGGCCCCGCAACAACACGGCAGGCAGCAAAAGCATCGTAGCGGTTAAATGCGATGACGTAGCATTATTTTGCAATAAACTTCCGTACGGACAGGGTTTAAAGTTGCAGTACCGTTGCGTATCATATATACATAATGCGTCGCACCAGCCAAAAAGCGCAGCGCGATAACTGCGTCGATGACGTCGCAGTGATCAGCTGATTGACTTTGTTTGACTTTAATAAGCCCGCAAAAACACCGCAGTGAGCAGTGGCATTGTAGTGTAAATGCGCTGATAGCGCTATTTCGTAACGATTTTCTGTAAAGTAACGAAACCTAAAGTTGCAGTACCGCTGTGTATGCACCCTGTTCGCGGGAAACACAATGACGTCATACGCCAGGGCAGCGGTGACGTCATAGCGGTCAGCTGTATGACGTCATAGTGTTACTTCCGTAACAAACTTTCGTAACGAACTTCCGTAACGAGTTTTCGTAACGGACAGAAATCAACGAATGCGTTTGTTTTGAATATAGAGGACCTTCGCTACGCTCCGGTCGAAAATACTTATGTGCATCGTTAGGTTTTTCTCTTTGCATGTTTATGGTGTAACTTTTTAATGCGGATTCAGGAATACTAAAATTTGAATCTTTTGATGTGTCGGTAACTGCCTAAGGGGAGATTAAGGGGAAGGGGTAGTGGTCATTTTTACCGTGCGTATAAATCCTGCTCTAAAACCGTCATCAAACACAGATTACTAAAGATTAAACTTATCGAAGTGGTTATTCTGCCGCAGTGTTTGCGGCTAAGTAGCGAGTTGGCTATTTTGCCACACCGTTATTGCAGCCCGTCTCGCCGCGCACTTTTAATGAGCTCTGTAAGGTAAAGTGACGGAAGTTCTGTAAAACAGGGGGATTGTTTGTTTTGGTCAGATTGCATGTAACTAGCAGGTTCTTATGAACCTGCTGGCTACATGTCAACCTACGAGTTTTGCTCGGGTGAAACCATAAAATACAGCGCTACAACCATCAGGCCCGGTGCAAATCGCTCCAGATGGGCATTTTCATGCTGCTTGTTTTCGTGGTGTTCCGCCAGCTGTTCTGGGATACCGCCACGTGATTTTATGTTCATCATCACTTCGAAGCACTGCTCCGGCGTTTCTTGCCCCAGCGGTAGATTTGGTTGCTCATCTGCGGTGTAGCGTCAGCCTGCTTGCATTTCGCAAATCGGTAGCCAAATCATCCAGTCATTCATTGACGGGCTTGCTTTCTTCACGCTCGAAGGTCGAATGGTTCTTGTAGCACTCGATTGCGAAGCCGGAAAAGGCTTCATTCCGGTTTATTCATGACGGCTACATCCAGTTGGCCGTTCTGCACATAAAACCGTCGGATAGATTTACCTATCAATTTACGTCAGCTCGGTCATCACGTTTTGGAAAGGATACCGGGAATGGCACAGCCGGCAACGGCACAGCCGGGAACGGCACAGCCGCTATCGCCGTCGTCCTGTATACACGAGCGCCTAATTTCCCAAGCTGCTGTTGCTTATAAAGAGGAGCACCCATGGATCCTGGCTGCACCGTTGGCGGCGGATGCTGAGTCGAAGACGGCAGCAGCTAGCGCATTGGGGGCATTCTCTGATGGTTTCCGCCAGGATCCCCAAAGCAACCACCCCGGATATTCCAGTTGCCGATTTGATTATTCGATTTGCTAACGTAGTGTCAAATCCGATCGACATCGGCCCGGCCTCTCAGTTTCTCTTTCCGGTCGTGTCGTTGGTCTCAGTCGGCATCGGCCTGGTCATCCCGTCGACCAGGGCGCTTCGCGCCCCGGCGATTCTCGCCGGGACAGCTGTCCGGCATGATGCAATACTGAAGGATGAAATCTGGACAGCTGATCGGCCGGATGTATCAGCAGGCCGTAATGCACACGGGCTTATTGCAGCATGGACAGCAACCCGGCTAAGTCGGAGCGCTGCCTCTTTGACGGTCAGTGCGATGAACACGGTCGACTCGACCATAGATTTTTCGAGCTTTTCTTGGTACGCGTCCCTTCTTTCGTTTCCGTCCGAAGCTGTCGCTGTAGCGTCTCTAACGCTTCGGTTCTTTTGCTGCACTCCTGCCTAAGGCAGACCCCCTCGTTCACGAAAGTGTCCGCCCGTTTTTGGAGTCGGTTGGTAACTTCTGCCATGTCCGCATTCTCCGTTTTCAGGGTGTTAATTGTCGCATCCTTTTCCGCCCAGCTTGCCTTCATGCGGTCGGTCTTGTACCGGGCGGCTGATGAGCCGATAGCTGGACTCACAGATGCGCCGATTGTCTGTCTGTCGTGCCATGAACCTGGTCCGGCGGCCCGCTAAGTTTCTGGAACTGCTGTCCTACCGGCGTCTGAAATACCCGCTCGTTCGGGGCGAATTTTGACCGCCTTTGGTGTCGATTTCGGGCTGCCGTCTACTAGAGACAGTGATACAAATCCGGCTCGAACAGTGTCGCCCGGCGACGGTATGGTCGACTCGCCCGTCAATCGATCGACTGAGCTCTCGGTTGAACTCTGCCGAGTGACCGTTGATGTAAGCTGGTCCGCTCCATCCGGGCCGGGTGATCTGGGAGCCGTGCCGGGTTACGATCCACCCACTACGGTTTCCGCTATTCGTTTCTCCAGATTGTGGGTTCACCGGCTCGGCTTGGTCCGCGGTGTCCACCGGGACGCCCGGTTTACCGAGCGGGCGCGTTTGTGATGCTCGCCCTTCTTTAGGTTGCTGTCCATGCGTGTCCGTAGGGTGTTCCATCCGTTTAAGTGCGGTCTAACTAAAGTGTCAGCTGGCTACAAACGTGTGTAACCGTCCAAAACGACCGCCGGTCATTTAGACGGTTACAGACGCGCATTACGCAAATGTCGCAATGAATGACTAATATCAGTCTGGTGTTAGTTCGTTATGGCTGACAAAAAAATTGCCCGCACTGGTTGTCAGTGCGGGCAATCTGATGCCGAGGAAACCAATAACTAGTGCGGCAGTTTAAGGGAATGTGTTGGCAGAGATGCCCCTTATTACCGAGTGTCTCTTATTATAATTATCCATTTCCCGTCCGTAGTGCGGCAAAATGGCTAACGAGCTGTTTTAACGCAGTGTGCGGTAAAATAGCCAATAAGTTATTTCGCCCACCATAGTGCGGCAAAATAGCCAACTGGCTATTCCGGCGCAGTGTGCTCCAAAATAGTCTGAGGGCAATTTAGACCCCTATTGTGATACTGCGGCAAAATAGCCATAGCCTAAAAGGCTTTATTAGTAGCGCTCACCATCAAACACGGCTGTAGATCTGCGACATTACAACCAAAACCATAATCTCTGACACATGAAAAAAATTTCCAATAGCTTCACGTTATTCATGATTCATGCATTTTCATGTTGCAGCTTATCGTGAGACGTACCGATAATTGTGGCAGCTGATGTTGTGCTTGTGTTGAGTTGTACGAGATTATCGTGGATTATCGAGATTTGGCTGAAATATCTACTCAAGAGAAGATATTTTGATTCGCGATATTGTCGAGATTGTGGGTGTGTGCACAGACGGCACGAATCGTGCATCACTGAAAAATAAGCCAGTCACAACGGTTATCCTTATCGCAGTTTTTTAGTCACAGATTCTTGTCCGTTGAAAATCTCGAAATTCTTCAGTGGTGAGCGCTAATATTGTTAATTATGCCGTTAATCTTAAGGCCGCGCAAAACGCAACCTAACTATTACCATTCCTTAGCAAATACAGCACCGCTGAAGCATTCTCTTTAAGCGAACAATAAGTAATGACAATGATGCAGCTCCCATGGAGTCCAGGTAGAGGAACCAAAAGCAACCCCTGCCGTCACTTTTCCAGGATCCATCACAGTGGAAACTTCCGACGGACGATATGTCGATGCAAGCATTCAGGGCCTCTCCGACAGCAAAAGACAGGAACAGAACACCATCTGGACAACACCCTTGCAGCAATGTAGCGAATTTATTCCAGATCGTCAGCAATACGGCGAAGATGGCGGATATAGACGATTTCCCCAAAAACTCGCAAAATATGGTGACTTTGCGGAAATTTCTAGAGTTTCACCTCGTCTATGAGCTTTCAGCAAAAACTTAAATTTTGCAATTAAAGATTGCGTTACCTAGAATGAGTTCTTTGTGTGAACACTTTTTCCTCTAGCCAACACACTTTAAGGCATCTTGTTTTTGGCAACCAATCAGCCGGACTGGTATGGGGCAAAATAGCCGAAGGCCTGAAAGGAAATCCACCCCCAGACCGGGGCTGAATAGCCGTCTGGCTGCTCATACGGAGAACTGGGGTAAAATAGCCAATAGGTTATCCAACCCCAGACTGGGGCAAAATAGCCAACCAGCTGCTCCGCCCCCATTAGGCAGTACTGGGGCTAAATAGCCTTAGACTTTTCTTAACCATCAAAAACCAGCCATGGTCCAATTTGATGAGAATCACTAGAGGGCACAACTCAAAACGTCTTCGCAGTCCGAGCTTAGACAGGCAAAATACAGCCATAACCAGTGATCCACCCCCATAGCATTGCTTGCCAAAGTTGCCATCACCTGTTATAGCTCGGCAACTTACCGAAACTGCAACGCGTCGGAAACGCAGAAAATCATGGATCACAAAATCAAAAAGGCGAATATGACGACATTTCACGTAATACGCGTTCCCGTTTACCTGAGGCCTAGACTCCAACTCTGACTCTGACTCTGATTCTGACCACTCAAACTCTGACTCTGACTACTCAAAGTCGGACTCTGACCGCTCAAAGTCTGACTCTGACTCTGAAGGTTTCTTAGGTTTCTTAATAGGTTTCTTAGGTTTCTTAGGTTTCTTAAGTTATTCTTAGGTTATTCAGTCAGAGCCAGACTTTGAGTAGTCAGAGTCAGAGTTTGAGCGGTCAGAGTCAGAGCTTGAGCGCGGGCCAGCACCGGGAGGCGCCCATCGTTTCCACCGCCGACTGGCGTGATTCCCTGTGCCGCCGGACCGTCGCCGATGCGAAGTTTCATCACCGGGAACATGACACTGGGATCGGCGATCTGGTTGTCGGCGGCGATCTTCAGGAAATCGACCCCGTAGTTCTGCCCGATGGCGTACAGGGTATCTCCCGGCTGCACCACCTGGATCTTCTCCCGACCGCCGGCGTTAGGGTGTCCGCTCCATGTAGGCGGCACACTTCTGGTGGCGGTCGGACTGCCCCAGATTGCAAACTTCATCCCGGGATGGATCAGCGTCGGGTGGTGGTGTGTATGCTGCAGGGATGTTATGGTGGCTGGCGATCTGCTGGAACGTCGTCCCGAATTTCGGCCCGATTTCCCACAGAGAATCCTCAGGTTTTACTACATACGTCGTCTCCCCGCCGGTCGGACTCTGGCGACTGGTATTGCCGCCCGGATTCTGTCCGCTAGCACTACCGCCCGCGGGCGCAACCGTTTCCGTTCCGTCCTGTCGCCGAAGATGGCCTGCGAGGCGTCGCGGTAATTGTAGATGTGCGTCTGCTGAATGTAGCCGCGGCCGTAGTAGCAGTCGCCGCCCTCGTAGCCCTTGCCGGCGCACCCGCCGATCTCGGCGACGTACTGCAGGCCCTCGCTCTCGTGGTAGATGTTGGCCGGGAAGAGCGCCAGTTCCGCGCGACTGCCGATGTCCGCTTCTTGGACAGCCTGCAGCAGGAAAGGGGACTACTCCGGTCGAACCGGTCCGGTCGAACTCCGCCGCGCTGATCAGGTTGGAGCTGGACATCGCTGCCGTGCGTCGCGGCAATGCTGATAATCACAGGAGTGGCACTAACCGTCGACTAATTTCTTCCCTTTACACTTCTCATACCGCACGCGAAACAAAACATGCTAGCCCTTTGCACGGTGTTTACTTTCCGGCAAGAAAAAATAAACTGGTCCACTCTGTAGTCTGACCAGTAATCATTTAACAAAAAAATGCCAAGCGCAGTGCTTCGCGAACGTCTGGGAGACAGCTGGTTGACTGCAAGCGAGATACTGTTTAGATACTCCGGTCCAAAGTTGAGCAAGGTAGGACGGTGGCTCGCGCTTTTCAGTCGAAGAATCGATGCGCCAGCTTTTCAGGCAGTTGAATGTTGCGCCAGTAGTCCGGGTACTCGGTAGACTGCACTTGACAACAAATGTAGGAGTAATATGG
Source organism: Paramacrobiotus metropolitanus (assembly GCF_019649055.1). Taxonomy (NCBI): domain Eukaryota; kingdom Metazoa; phylum Tardigrada; class Eutardigrada; order Parachela; family Macrobiotidae; genus Paramacrobiotus; species Paramacrobiotus metropolitanus. Next base: position 101,598 of record NW_026570397.1, on the reverse strand, counting down.
CGCGCCCTTTGACACTGTCCTGGTCAGGTCAGAACTTCCGTTATTCTGCAGTTAGCCTTAATTGTCAATGTAATTAGCTTTAAAATGTTTATTTTGCTTATCCGCATCACGAGATCCCAGTTTGGCAGACCGAGTTCTCTTACCTATTAAAGCACGGATAATTTCTGTGTCACATTGAATCTGAATGCGCTAGTGCGTTTGGGCTATCTATTGAAATGCTCATTGTCAGAATTCTGTGCCCCAGAAGCGGACGAAAAACGGTTTTTGCTAAAAACGTTTTTACGACATTAATGACTACGCGCAGTTGGCAGTCTGCTGCCTAAATAACCTAATGTAGGGATTTGCATCAGAAACGGTTATACCAAAACATGCAACGGGATAAATAAATGATGTGATTAAACGGTTACACAGGTATTCTGAATAAGCGGGATATGTCAGAAATATTGTGAGCTGCGCTAGTTTCTTCCACTGTCGATGCGTTTCAAGCGATTTCCAATTTCACCATTTCATGCAGTTTCACATTTCACTTCCTTTCAATTTCACATTTCGTCCGCGTGATTTTGTAAAACGAAAGTGAAATGAAGGTGAAACGAGAAATCGTGAAAGTGTACTGTAATTTCAACCTTGTTTGGTATGCATACAACGACTGCACTGGACCACATTAGAGAGAAACCCTTGTTAGCGCGAAATGTTTACGAAGGATGAATTTACTGTTTTTTATACCATGAGCTAGCTTACCTCGTACGTAGCAAACTGTTGGCAACTCATGTTGCCCAGGAGAAGATCTAAAGCCAGCTTCCGACTGCCACTGTTTTCCCTGATCTGATGAACAAGGTGAAGACGGTGGACGAAGATCAAATTCAGACGTCTGGCTTCTAAATAGCACAACGTCTCCAGCTCGCTGGCCAACTGACGGGGATCCAGTCCGCCCTCCACACTGCCGTAGGCTGCCAGGTCCTCGTACATACTCTGCCTCATTTCGGCCCGACGGCGATCGGTGCTGCCGACACCGGGGCCAGGTCGCTGCCAAATGACGGTGCGTGTGACTGGCGCGGTCGTCGCACTCGCCGTGGCACGGTGGATGATGTCGTTGGTGGTGGAGGAGCCCGCGATGCTGCTTGTAGTGCTCATACTAGCGTCACGGTCCATCGCTCGGTAATCAGGGATAGGAGACCACAGTGCACATGTCGCAGAAAAAGAAACAAAATCAGAAAATTGGGATTGGGGATCAAAGAACAATCAACAATTCGTTCTGAGGAGAAAGGATCGATGAGAGTTCGTTGTTTACAAGATTTCACAGAACTCGAGTTGCTGGTTCTTACCGTTTACGCTTCAGCCAGGCGCGAGCTGTTGCGAAAACGCACTGTAGCTGTCGCTACAGCGGTTGCACTGGCGGCAGAGACAACGACATCGAATTGACATTCGACATGCGTATTGGGAGTGTTTCAAACTTAGATTTTGATTGCTCAGAATAGAATTGAACTTGTATCACTGTGACTTAGTGCAGTGGCACTGATGTCGCGAGAATGCTCTGTCCTCTGTGAGCTCTTTGTCATGTCTGGTCTATCATGGCAACTGCGGTAGCAGTGTGCCTGGGTTGTCTTGCTGACAGCAATCCGTTTGTTTTGTGAGCCCACTTCAGGACGTCACAAACTTGGCGGGAAGGAGTGAGTTTAGTGCACATTTGGGAAGCAGCATGTAGGATCAGTGATATCATGCCTTCGGGAGGTGGTGCTGCCATGGAAGTGTCGCGAGGAACTTGGACTCCATGGAGTACGGCTAGTTTTTGGAGTGTAGTACAAGTTACAAACCGTCGTATCAGCCATCGCACTACGATTGGTAAAACAGTGTTAACTTCGTATACACTTCGCGTCCATATTTTTGTATCAGCTTGGTTTATGTATGTAGTTTTACAGTCAAACGATTAGTGCACGTTTTAGCCTCCAAACGGTTTGTTTGCGCGATGAGTTTCAACCGATTTACTTTAATGTTATGGTTTGAAGCGTTTTGGGTTTTTGTGTTTTGTACAGACTACAGAGTACAATAGACGAATTCGAGTAATGAAAACACATGAAACACAGGATAGTTTCTTGCTTTGCACTTTCTGGTTTCCTGACAATCACAACTGCAGCGATGGGATAATCAACAGTCATATCACGTATTACACAGATATTAACATAATAGCTGGGTAATAAGTCTACAAGCCTAAATTGCCGAAGCAGAACTCTTGCAACAAATACAAAAGAAGTCTTCCTTAAGAACGAGAGGACTCAGGACGCTAACTTTCGGGCGGTGTACTCAGGATGTCGTAGGTTCTCACTGCCCCTAGCCGACTGCGGCATGGGCCGCATTCCGTGCATTCAGCGCGTCGTGGTGTGCCGCTGGAGGCCAATGTCAAAAGGAGGAAGGAAATTTTAGAGGAAGGAAATTTTGTGTGGTCAAAAGGAGGAAGGAAAATTTTTAGGAAGGAAATTTTGGGGGGTCAAAAGGAGGAAGGAGATTTTTCTGGTCAAAAAGAGGAAAGAAATTTTTGTGGGAAAAAATTATCTGTTTAAAACAAAAATTAATACAAAAAGATCTGTTTTTGTTACATTAAAATTTCTTACAACTTCTGTATTTGATACGATTAATACGAACACTGAGAAATATGTAATAATGCACTTTACCGTAATTCGGGCAATGCGCTTGAAGCCTGAGTAAGGGACAGGCAAATTTTTGGACAAAAGCCCTTTACAATGCCACCGAAGTGTGATCTTGTCTGATTCCTTTGACACTCTTCAAAATAACCAAGCTTTCCCATGTTCAGACCGACGCAGCTGACGGCTGCAGTCTAGCCGGTGGACGAGCAAAAGCGGCGACGCACATGGGTGCAATTGGCGCAAAGCATCATTTCTCAAGAAACATTTTGCTTCGTAAAGGATATCGTTGTGCAATTCTTAGAAACACTTAAAATGAAAAACTAATTGTTTTATTAAGATTTTTAACTGGGTGAGACGATCAGCACCCCTTTTACCCGCATTTCTTATAGGTGCCCCTTTTGCCTTTTGCGTCCGGTTTTACCCTTTTGTATTATTTAATTCTCACCGCATTTTTTCCGCGGAATATAGGCACCTGTTTTTAGTTTTTTCCCCAGAGGACTGACAAAGGTTTTTAGTTTACAAAGATTTTTAGTTTACAAAGATTTTTTTGACGATCTAACATTGCTAGATCAGGCCATGTTAGATCGTCAAGAAAAGGGGTGCCTGTAGCCTAAGTGGGTGCGGAAGGGAGCGCATTATGGGCAGTTTATGGCTATGCATAGAATTATACACATTTCCTTTTTATTTTTCTACAAAACGGCACAGTCATCTAGCAGCAACATGGAAGGTTACGAAACTTACGATGATAGCGGCGATGAAGACGCACGAACGGCATAAGCAAAAATGTTTCTGTGGTATTTACATACAGTATTTTGGTTTTCACAATTCGGAGGACAAGCAATTGTCTTAAGCAAAAGCGCTCTTTAAGCAAAAGCAAATGCTCTTGCTTTTTTTGCGTCTGTTTTTTCATAATTTTTTGTTGTTTCGTGTTTTGATTTGAATTTCTTGTTCTTTTTCGTGGAAAGCGGTTCCACATGTTTCGAAACGCTACCGGTTATAAAAATTTCATTCGTCAAAAAAATTTATTATACCATTGAAATTTTGTGAAACTTTCCTTCCTCTTTTGACCCGAAAAATTTCCTTGCTCCTTTTGACCCCGGAAAATTTCCTTCCTCTAAAATTTTCCTTCCTCCTTTTGACCACACAAAATTTCCTTCCTCTAAAATTTCCTTCCTCCTTTTGACATTGGCCCCGCTGGAGGTTCTCGGAGTAACTGCGTTCGCGCTGCTTCACCGGCGTCAACGTTCCCGCCGTTTCCGTGCTCTTTGACTGGACGATGCCTGCCAGATGCCCGTCCGTCATCCCCGCGCCCTGCTCTATAACTGCAATCAAATACTGTAACGCTAACCTTTCCATTGAGTTTTACCAGGCAAACTGTCTTCTTAAGAATCGTTTTAACCCACGAAAACAATTTAATCTAAGTTTTTTTTATTTAAATCACAGAATTAATCGTATCATTAATTACTTTCCTAAAAATTCTTTGCTAACGTTTGTTTGACTTCCACATCGCAGTTCTCCATGCTGTCGCCGCGGAATCCCGCTTTGCAGAGTCACTTGAAGCCGTCGCCGTTGCGGAAGCAGTGCGCGTTGGGATGTCACGTCGGCAGGCCGTTGGCGCACTTGTTCGTCAACAAACACCTATGCAACACATTAAGAAGCGTTTTGAAAAACAGAAGGTCCAAGTCTTCTTTTTCACATGTTCTCAACATTACTATAATAACAACAGCCATCATAATCGAGCTCCTGCTGCCGCTCCGCTACGGTCTCCCCGCCCGTCACTTGATGATGTATCGGCGCAACGAAACTTTCGCCATTGCATTGGCAGGGCCGTTACACCGTTACACCGGTTACTAAGCTGCAAACGAAACTCACTTTCAATAAAAATGAATTCAGCAACAAATACAACAGGAAGTCATTAATTCGGCAATGGCCAATTCAGGTAACAATTAGCTTGCGCAGGTAAGACTACTTAAAATGATTCAAAATTTAAACAGTAAAAACAGACTGACACTGCTGGCCCTCCTTGGGGGCAAACAACCACTCACGCACGCCGATGTTAGGAGGCCAGTTTTCAGGAGCAAACATTTTGTCTGACTCATGAGCAAATGAACCAACACGCGCAAACAAGCTGTTCTTGCGGCCTTTTTTAGCAGAATAAATAGACACAAATCTGACTGAGATCCCGTTTGATTCAATAACACTTTTGAGATCTTTGCCGTAATCTTCAAGTGACAAATGTTTGGTCAGTCATTAACTGTAAAAATTAAAATGGACAGTGAAAAACCAGTACCTAATGAACATAAGTAAGGATCCAGAAATTTGTTTATTACTTGGATCGCACAGATCCCAGCTCAGTACAGCAGCGCGGAATCGAATATTCTGTATGATCATCGCCTAGCGTTCGATAACAGTCATAACATCAAGAAAGATTCCTCGTGTGCTTACCGGTCGATGGTGGCGGCGCCGAAGCGCAGCATGGTAGTATCCTCCGGACACTGCAGACGGCGGATCTGTTCCGGCAATGGCTGATAGAACCCAAACGGACAAACCAAGCACCCGCCCCCGGGCCACATCCAGGAACGATCCCGACCCGCAAAAGGGCACACTGCACTTGATGGGACCCACCATCGGCTGGACACGCTACACACCGGGCGTTGTCCCCGTTCCCGGTAGGAGACCCGCGGACACTCCCCACACCCTTCCGTTGCCAACTCCTGGCCCGGAGGGGTAGTTGGCGACACACTCCGTGGCGGACACTGCCGTGCTGGTGGCCGTGGTCATTCCAGGGCAACACCGCTGACAGGCGCAAGGAGCACAACGGGCGGCGGATAGGTTGAAAAACATTTCTGGTGCTCCCAGGGGTTTGCAATCGCCTGGGGCGGTGGCGCCAGTAGCGTAGGTGGTCGAGCGAGGGTACACTCTGCAGCGGCTCTGCCCATTCGTCCTGGAAGTGTCCCAATGGACACTGGACGCAGTCGTTACCCTACGAGTTACGTAAACAAATTAAAAAATACTCAACTGAATTTCGAGCAACTGAAATGTTTTACACAAATTTCATTTAAATAAATTATGCCAAATCCATATTGAAAAATACATTTATTTAAGTGCCGGTAAGTTAGTAACCCATATCAGCTTCAAATCAATTTTCTTTAAGAAAATTAGTATTACCAGTATCGTTTACTTCTGTTAAAAAGGCGCTGAAAACCGGTAGTGTCGCTCGCCTACCTGGAATGCGTGCCGGGACTGCAGGGCACGCACTGCCCGCCCTTCAGTACATTGGCTTTATCTCACACCGAAACCTATTGTTAATCACCGTTTGTTGTAAAATCGGCCGGGCCAAATCCTCCTCGAAGCTGATCGCCGCCCCGTTGGCGGTGCACAACAACCGCTCGAGCATACTGCCCACGGGCGTCGCTTCCTTCGTGGCTGTGTTACGCACTGGCTGGCTGACCACCAGAAAGTTCACATTCACCACCACTCCGTCGTCCCGTCAGTCTGCCTTTGGGACCGTCTTAATGGTCCCAAAGGATGCTGGAGCTCAATTCGGGACAGTTCGCTACCAAACACAACGGCCCATTCAGCTGCAGCTGCAGTAATTTCCCGAGGATGTTTTCTTTCAAGAATCCCTTGGTCCAGCCACACAGGTGGCATCTGTATCGTGCCTGCCGACAGGCGGCCTTTGACCGGGAAGGTGCATCGTCAAAAGCACATGTATGGACAGAAGGGGTCGGGTGTCTTCAGTTACGCTGAAAAAGGTACCCAAGCGACCGCAGGAGTCGTGGGACGGCGGCTATAACGTCACATTAACGTGACTACTATCTGTAAATCGATGCTACCTCAACACGGGTTGCTTGTTCAGGGCTTCGATAGGGCAAAAGATTGTAAAGCTTGAGAAGGATGTGAGGTCACGAATGCGGGTATGTTATATGTATGATAATTATGACTACAGTTACGAGATTCGAGAAAAACCAGATGACTGTGCGGCCGGATCGCAGGCCTTCCAACGACTAAGAATAAAACTGACGAACGAAAACGAAAGTCAGAGTTGTGAACAGCTTGGCCAGCTGCCGATAAATGTCCTCAATTAACAAAGTATCCAAAATTCGCCAATCGTATTATCAGATACTTGTTTAAGACTTTAAGTATCTGATAATTGTTTAAGTTGCATCGCAAATGTTTTCGGTGTCTTATTTTTTGCAGTTGTTCTGATAGCTAAATCAAGTACTAGTACGGTTACCTTTTGATATGATATCGTGAATGCAAAATCGCTTACGTTGACCGTCATAATCTTCGACGTTATAGATGGACGGGTGCAATTTAGCGATGATTATCACAGATGCACGTACATACGTGCGACTCATTTGGATTTATTGATCCCTCCGGCGCTCCGGCGTGCTGTTCGTTATTAACGGCGCAGTAAAACACGAGTATCTTGTGCAGAAAGCAGCGGAACGGACATCCGACTGCGTTTCTTGCTTGTCTGTGAATCGGCCGCCGGTATAGGTATACGGTGTACATCATACCTGTGCCTGTACGGCGCACCGATAATTCAAGCTTTCTCGTTACCACAATAAACAGCCTCTGGGTTTCATTACGGCAAGTGATTATTAATTTATTTATTATGTTGGGCCGCGGAGTACAGCTACCTGCGTTGGACTAGCTAAGAACGGAGCATTACATTCAGAGCCGTGATATGTGCCTTGTCAGAATGCCGCGTGTTTACCGCTAAAGTACTCTGACACCAGTGAGGGACACCGACATCGCCCTCACTGATTGCCCTCGCCAGCGTCTGCATTTCTTCATCGCGGAATTAAATTGTACTCAGAGTGAGCCATTCCAGTTATCCAATTCCATTTCCAGTTAGCGAAATCCGCTGCGGGATTACATGTGCAAGGAAGATAAATTTTAATATAATGGAAAAATTACTAGGCGAAGGTATTTTCGTCTGCCTGTTCTTGATACGGATCCTGGTGGTCGCTGACCCGGACGGAACCGGTGCGTACTAGTACAGGCCATTCTTAATTTTTTTCCCTTAAATTGCTAATCGACATTCTTTGTAATATTACTTTGGAGAGCCGCTGTTCGCGATAAAACCAGCGGCAATGCACATTAATTTGCTTGATACACCCGCTGCAGTCTCGGATAACCCCGGTGATTTCCATTAGGGTACTCGTAACATAAATCTTGCTCCAGTAAAAGTAGGAGAGTTCTCAGAATTATATGCACACCCGTATGTGATATTTTTGTAGTGATTTATTCGCGTAATAATTGTGTTAAACACGCATGTTATGCAACTGGAGCATACTGTAATAAATGTCATTGCATCGGACAAAATCGTAACATGGCCGTTCGCATGACTCAGTGAATTGAGCCTTTTATTGGACAACAGGCAGTGTACAGATCAAAACGCTTCCGCAGATTTATATTTCCAGTTTACACTTATAATTACAAGCTAATAAAATTTAACTACTGTAAGTTTATTATACACAATTTAATGAGTCAATAAAATTTAATTCTACTGACTGTAATTAAATTGTGACTTTTCAGCTGGCGCCAAAAACCTCCATTACGCGCGAAGATACGAGCACATATCTTACACACTGTAATTAATTGGTTTTGATATCCTTGTTTTTGCACAAGTGTAATTTTCAGTACGAAGGTGATGTAAATTACGCCGTCCTGAAGCTATATGGCGAACATTCAGTGCTTTTTCATTTGTGCATTGCGTAGTTTACCCACTTCATTAGTTAATCACAACTTCATGACATAGTACAGTGAAACTAATGCAGTCTTATTAATACAATAATTTATTACAAATTTACAATAACATGCAAGTGTACAATCCAAGAATATTCGCAAGTTCTCAAATAAATAAAAGTCAGAATTCGTCAGGGTTTCGTGCCGGCAGATTTTGCAGTGCAAACTGCGAATGCAAACTCATGTGTGCCAACTGTCACGGTTCCGTAATGACCACGTTAACCATGGACGCCGCAGTTAACGTCGGCACTTGCAGTCGATTTGGCTGAATCGCAGCGAACTTGCAGGAAAGGTCTAAAGAAAATTGGACTAATTAATTGTCGCTCTTTGTCTGCGCGTACACAAGTTGTCACTCTCACCGTTCACCTTTCATCGCCCAGCCATTATACTATATGTACTGTATGTGCGAGTATAACAATTCTTTTGAGCATGGCAGCAAATAGCAATCAACAGTCCGATCCGTTCGGCTGTTTTTGTTTGGCATTTTTCGGTGAAATTTTTTGCCAGTTTCTTAGCATGGAAAACACATTTCTACATGCATATGCGCTTTCTTCCCATCACAGCCCAAAATTTAAAAAATGGGATGTGTAAAATTTTGTCATTAGAAATAGTGGAACACATATTTTGTGTTGTATGTTCTCGGTTCACAAAATAAATTTAGTGTGAAATAAAAATTATGGATTTTCTATAACAAAGCTCTATCTTCATATATGAAATACATTTAGTAAATTTACAAAGAGCGTACTTAGACAACATCTTAAGAGAAATCCCTTCCAAATAACATGGGAAAGTGCAGTTCCCATTTCCCAACACACGCTGGATAATTGTGATTAAGTAAGAGGGTTATTGTATTTTTATTGACAAATTGTACAAGCTAAAAGCCATTTACACTTGAACTTGATAAACCAATTTAGAACAAAAAGAATAAAATATTATATATATAATAAAAAAGAGAGTTATTTATTTTTACCTATCAGTACGCTTGAAACCAATTTACTACCGTAGTATCAATACGCCCGGAATTTGCTAGGAGGTGTATTCAGTGTAGCCAGGACGGCTGCTGCAACTATATATACGAGTAGACACAGTAATTTAGTATTTTTTGAGATGAGAGGCTTACGAAACTGTTAGACAGATGGACACTCACACTCTCCGTACACAAGGCCAGCCTGCGGGCACAGTACAGTTTGCACCGTTTGAAGTCTGCTTCCGCTCTGTGCGGCAGCAAATCAAAATTCCTCTCCAACTCTAAACCAACATTTTGCCTTAATTCGGCGAAAATAAATTATTTGGTTTAACAAGATGCGAACATTTTATTTGCAGCGGGAAATGGTCTTTCCTACTTCCTGCCGCAAAACGAGCCGGAACCGGTGATCCCGCGCGACCGTGAAGGCACCTACACCTTCGAGTCGGTGGTGATGCCGTCGTTCCCCGAGAGCTTCTTCCCGGGCGTGCCCAGTGAGAACGTCTTCGGCAACCTGGACTCAATGGTGCGACGCATCGCCAATCCAGACAAGCCGGCCGCGGGAGGCGGCACCGCTCCCCTGGAGGATCCTCCGCGATCGGCGGCGCATCCGCGGGAAAAGCGCAACATGGGGATGGGTGGTATGGACGGCAGCGGCGCAGTGCCGGACATGCAGGCCCGCGTGGCCATGTTTCAGGCGCCCGGGCAGAACATGGGAGCGCAAGTGTACACCGACCAGAGCAACGGTCAACAGGGCAGCGGAGCGTTTGCCCAGTCGTCCAACGCCGGCAGCGGGGCGGCCGTTGGAGGCAGTGCGGCGGCCGGCAGTGGCGTGCAGTACCAGAACAGTGCCGGCGGGAACGCGGGCGCAGCCGCCGGGACGCTGGACAACCGCGGAGGGCAGAGCGGCAACATCATGGCTGCCCAGGGCGGTAGCAACGCTAACGCCGGCGCCCAGGCCCCGATGGTTTTGCCGGTCGTGACCTACTACAACGGCCAGCTGATGCAGCCGGGTCAGAATCCCTACGGCGTCCCCACAACGGGGACATACACGCTGCCAGGAGCGGTGTTCACGACGACCGGCAGTTATGGATACCCGGTGACCGTTTCGTCCTACACCAAATACATCGATGGATCGGCGACATATGGCGCAGTGACGTCCGCTGCCCAGACGCAGGTCTACAACGGGAACACACTGGCCTACGGCCAGAACCGGTATGGTGTGCCCAGTAAAGGTAAGGCGCCGTATAACACTAAAACCAGTGTGAAAAAACAATCATTAGAAGTTTAACTGAGCTTTATTTGAAGGCGAATATATACAAAATGGTATCGAGACCACTCGACTGAACAACGGCGTGATAGAGACGATTTCCTACTACACCAAGTTCATCGACGGGACGCCCATCTTCGGCACGGTGACCAAGTCGCCGGTGCAGATGAGTATCATTCTCAACGGAGGCGGTGGCAACGCTTATCCCGGCCAGTATGTTGGACAACAACAAGGCCAGAGCCCGAACATGGGCGGAGCGCAGTTCGTGGGTCAGTTCCAGCAGGGCAGCAGTGCCTCGGGGCAGTATCAGGTCACTTCCGGTGGCGGAAATGCCGGCGCTGTTGGGGTGCAGTATCAGCAGAACGGCGGAGGGAATTCCAATACGAACGCCGGTGATTTCCGGCAGACCCAAAACATTAACGCTGGCTCCATGGGCGGAGGACAGGCCGCGCAGAATCCCGGCTCGTCTCAAAACGTCAACACCGGGAATGCGGCGCAATATCAGAGCTTTAACATGGGCAACGCCGGTCAAATTCCGGCGGGCGGCTCCATCAACCAAAACCAAAATATGAATTTCGGCGGTTCTCAAGTAACCAACTCCGGAAACGGCAACGCGGGAGTCCAGTACCAGGGAAGCGGAAACGCCAATTACAACCAGATCCAGCCGACCCCCACCAACATCCCCACCACCTTCCAGCCCTTCCCGGGACCGAACAACGTCCCCGCTGTGGGCACCTACTGGTACGGCCTGACCACCTACTACTCCTCCATCAACGCCGTCCCCGTCACGGTGACCTCCTTCGTCAACTACAACAACGGCGCGGCCACCTACGGCGCGGTGACCTACGGGACGTCCATCCCGCCCATCAGCACCTTTTACGCGCAGGGCAGCGTCTACAACGTCAACGGCGGCCTGGTCATCTGCGCCGAATGCGTCAGCAAGGGCTCCGACAACTCCTTGAAAGTGGTGGTCACTCCCGCCGTGCAGTATCCCGGCACCTACATCCCGGGGAAGGGCGACTACATCCCCATCGGGAATGTCCAGCCGGGCAACTTCTTCGACAATAACTATAACAACGTGCAGTTGTCGCTATCCACAACCACGATATACGAGACCTTCCCGACCGTTATCAATGGGCTGAGCGTCATGGGCAAACGCACCCGCTACAGCGTGTTCTACGTCCAGCCCAACGGACAACCGGCGGTGCTGAACACCCAGCCAGTACAACCGTTCCCCAACCAGCCAAACCCGGTGATCAACCAGAATCCGTCCCCGAACTCCATCGACCTGAGCAGCTTCACCAACGGCGTCAACAACGCCGTCCCCATCAGTCCCACCGGTGTCCAGCCGGCGTCGAACCCCACCTTCAACATCGCCAACAACAACCTCCTCCCGCAGGGGTACACCATCTCCGCGTACGGCGCGCAGGGCGGCGACAAGTTCCTGACGTACGGCGCCATGTCCTTCGGCTATCCCGACGGGAGCAACGCGCAGCCAACGGCCGTCTTCGACTTCCGCATCGTTCAGCCCGGCAACGCCATCGTGGGCGCCGGCATGCTGACGTCCGTCAAGCGGACGGAGCCCTTCCAGACGGCCTACCAAGGCCTCCCGGTCACCGGCACGCGCACCATCGTCAACTTCTTCTACTCGCCGAATGGTCAAGCGGATATCAACCAGCCGTCTCAAGGCGGGCAGCAGTTTCAGGGTCAAGGCAACAGTAACCAGTTTGGAGCCATTACCGGCTCACAAAACCAGCAGTCCAGTTCGCAAAACTTCCAGTCATTCCAGTCCTCCGGTACATCCGGTCAGTTCGTAGCCAGTTCAAATCCTCAGATGCCCAACGCGGGGTCAAACAGTCAGCCGTCGCAGCAGTTTGGCAATGGACAGCAGCAACAACAATTTCAACAACAGCAACAACAACAGCAACAGCAGCAACAACAACAGCAGCAGCAACAGCAACAACAACAGCAACAGCAGTTTAGCGGCATGCAGAATGACAACCAACCAACAGGAAACGGGCAATTCCAGACCACGCCGGGACAAGGTATGCAGTTATTTAATCCCCAGCCGGCACAACAGCAGCAGCAGTTTAACGGCATGCAGAACGCCAACCAGCAAATGGGGAATGGGCAATTCCAGAACAGCCCGGGGCAAGGCATGCAACAAGGGATGAATCCTCAGCAGCCGCAGCAACAACAGCAACAGCAGCAGCAACAGTTTGCCAGCATACCGAACCAGCCAACCAGCCAACAAATGGGCAATGGACAAACAGGCAATGGACAGCAAAGTGCCAACGCCTTTGGTGTCCAGGTCACCACTCAAAACACCCAACAGGCTAACTTCAACCAAATAGGTGACAACGGTCAAGTAAGTGCTTGCCCATCTTTTAGAAGTATACCGACTTGTTGCTAATTTAGCCCGCTTTGCAGAGCCCGCAACCGGCACTCCCCATCCAACCCAGCAGCGTCCAGCGCGGCCCCTCGCCGTCCGGCCCGGCGAATGCCGGCGCCAGTGGGCAGTCGTTCTCGTACTCGGCCTACTCCGTGCAGGGCACCGAGGGCTTGATGAGCATGGGGACGGTGACCTTTGTGGCGCAGAACGGGCACTTCTACACGGCCAGCGACCTGAAGACGGTGTCGCCCATCAGCGCCGTGCCGGGCATGACTCTGACCTCCACCAGCCGGCCCGAGGCCTTCTTCGCCTGGATCGGCAACAGCCGCATCCCGGGCGACCGCACGCGCATCGCCTACTACTACGCTCCCGTCACCAACGCCGCGCAGCCCGCAGCAAATGACATGCCGCGCGCCATGGCGCAGACCGGCTCCGATGGGCTCTCCAAACTAACGGTAACCATACAGAAACCTCTAGCCAAACGATCGGCCGATTCCGGACTAGATAGCGCCAACGGTCATCGGCAGCCGATTTCCCAAGGACAAGCGCTGTTGCTCACATTCTTTCAAAGCGAACATCCAAGCGAGTATGTCCATCATGTACCGCTTGCTGTGCTTTATTTAATAAGCAGAATCTTATAAATGGATAAAGGTCATTCGAACGGAAAGTGGCCGTTTGCGGAGGCAACGTCAGCGGTGCATGCCCGGCCTTAGCGGAAGTATGCCATTGGAACGGTGAAGAGTATTCCTGTGGCTGCCCGCCAGGCTACCAACCGTCCAAGACGCCCGGTGCCGGCTGCGAAGGTACGACAATACGACATTCTAAACAGTAGCCCTTTTCGTGCAATGATATACCGGTGTCCTGCGCAGATATCGACGAGTGCACTGACCCGGCGGTGAGCGGCTGCTCAGCCGACGCGCTATGCATCAACCTTGTCGGCAACTTTCTCTGCTTCTGCCGTGAGGGTTTCGTGGACACTTCCCCCGCGGGCGTCGGTTCGGGGAAGGTCTGTCGGCACAACGCCAGTGCGCCGGTGGATCCCGACGTGGGGTCCGTGGAAGGGGTGGTACGGCAACTGGACCAGCGCGCTTGTGTCGGTTATTACTGGTACATAGGCGAGAGCTGTCAGATTCACTGGCTTGGTAAGTGATACTGTACATCGCCAGTCTGCAGATCGCACTTGATTCATAAGCAAATTTTACTTGCAGCACTGGCTGTGGGACTTGCTGTATTCGTGCTGCTGGTCATCCTGGGAACCACTTGCCTGTGCTACCATTGCAGCCGAAAGTAAGCGTTCGGTTTCCTGTGTTTAGTAAACAGCTCAATACCTCACTGAAAAGATTTCATCGCTGCTCGTTGTCAGGAGAAAGATCCGTTCGGTTGACCTTTCGTACTATGCGGGCCAGAAGCCGGTGCAGATTCATCCGCTACCGGAAGTCCACGGCCGACACAGAAAAGCCTCCAAGGTATCCCCAGAGAACACCGTAACCTAAACGCTAATTTTCACTCTGTTGGTTTTATCGACAGAGAACGTCGACACAAAGCCAGAACTGGGACTTCCCGCGGCGTCTTCTGGACCAGCCAGACGAGCAAGCTAAAAGCACACGGGGCAGCACGCTGACCTTGAGTCCGTCCTTCGTGTCCAGAAGCAGCGCTGATAGTCTGGAGGATCGTTTATCGGTAGGCCACACCGCTACCCAGCTTCCAACAAATAGCAATAATTCTTATTTTCTTAATTCGACAAGCGCATAATTTCAATCCCTAATATTTGTGTGTCGCCGTTGCAGTGCGGCAGCGGTGACCAGCTGATCCGGACCGGCCACGTCCGGGACCGCAAGCGGCACGCGCCGCCGCCCTCGGTCAGCAGCAGCCTGGATGGCGGCCCCTCTGCCGACGCTTTTGATGTGACCACTCTGTACCCAGAGTGGCCGAAGCCGGATAAGCGCCGATCTGTGAATAAATGCTGAGTGATTTGATTTGCATTGCCTCCATATTGGACCGCTTCGTATCTTTAATATCGTGATTAGCCAACGCTCCATGCTTGTTGAAATTAAAGTTGATTGATTAATGTTGAGTTTAAGCTTCACTTTGCACTTGAAAAGAAATTATTTTAAGCGTTCAGCTCGGGTTTAGACTTCCGGTTGGCAGTTTAAATGTAGCCACAGCTAGCTAGACACGAACAAATGCTGGGAGAACGAGCTTGACCGACAACCGACGGCAAGTCATTACCGCCACACAGCCAACGCCTGTTGCCTTGTGACATTCATTCATTCATTCAGATTTTTGAATTGCTCTTCACAACCAGAACGAACACTTTCCGGCAACCCTAATTATTTTGATTCTGTCGACGCCGCTTTTGACACTTCGTTCATGGTTAAGCGCTTTGACCTTGAAAAACAAGGAGGGAGAGGAAGAATGGTGTCGGTGATAGCCAGCGCGCTAGCTGCCTGTCGGTTGACTGAAAGTGGGAACGAGCGGGTCACGTGGCCCTTTTTGTTTGTTGCTGAGGATGCTAAATAAATGTTCCAAGAAACTAGAATGACGATGTACGTATCTGTATTGTGATATGTATGCTACTAATAAATTATATGTATCTGTACTACGTACTATGACTATGATGTTTTCCGCAATGCAGATAGGTATGTACTTTGAACAATATATAAATTTCCATTGTGGACAACAAATCTGGCCAACATTCTGGACAACTCATGCGGAATTTCCACATGAGAAAACTTTTTTTAATTAATTCAACGATAACAATTAATTTAACGATTCATAAAAAATTATTAGATTCTTTCAAGTGTACGTACTCGTACTCGTACTTTTTCTCGTACCTTTTTCTTGCAGATCAGAAGAATATTTTGTTTTTGCAAATCAGAAAAATATTTTATGAGCACTCCCATGTACGTGTGTAAGCAGAAAACTATAAACATAAATAAAAATTTTAATTAGTTTTAAACTGGTGGTTTTGAGAGGAGCCCTGTTTAAAACGCCTGTGCCTCGGTACTCGCAAGTCGCAATATGCACCGCAAACTGGGAAAATTCAAATGCAACCGAATGAATGATGAGCTAATTTTATTTGTTTGGGCAATTACTGTACTACAGCCGATAACGTAACCGCATACCCGGTATAAAATGAGCACACGGACTAATAGATCCCTTCTGAAGCAGCATAACTACTGGCGAAGAGCTGTAACACTGAGCAATGAATGAGCTTTAAAAATGAACTGTGCACATATGGATTAACAGAGTAGTATATATAGAATGAAGTATGCGAACTACAAAGCAAAATGCAGACTGTAAAATTAATGAGAGAGCACGGACTCGTTGATGTAGTTGGCGGTGAGTTTGGCGCTCTCGCCCAGCACGAAGCCCTCGTGGTTGCCGTTGACGGTGACGGCGCGGATCTTGTCGCGATGCTCCACCACCTGCAACACGCACTCTCTGTCAAGGACACGTCGGTTGAGCGCAACGCCGCCAACTTACCTTGTCCAGTTCGTAGTACTCGCCGAGGTTGCGGATCATCTTCTCGCTGCACTTGACCAGCGTCAGGGGCCCGTTGTACTTGCCCGTCGGTTTGTAGACGTCGGCCACCATCAGGCGCTCGGCGAACTGCACCGCGGCGGTGCGCAGCGTCTCCAGGGGGATGTGGCTGAGCTGCGGGCAGCGTTGGAGCTCCTGGGCGGTCACGTCCACGCGCTCCTCGAAGCTGCGGGCGGCCTGCAGCTTCTCCGTCAACTAAACAAGCACAGCGGGACCTTTAGGCTAACACCGGTGAGTGGTATATATCTTCGTTATCTAAAGTGTGTGACCTTTAATCTACGTCAACTACGCGAACACAAAGAGTCACACCGCTATAACATAGAAGTGACCTTTAAAATCCGTGACGCTGTATAAATGTCGGTACCTGTTTGCGCTGGGTCTTGACCAGCTGCGTGACGTACAGCACGAAGATGGCCACCTCGAAGGCGGTCTGCTTGCGCTTGTTCATCTCGTCCAGCGGCATATTGGGGTCCACGGTGTAGCCACCCTTCATGGTCTTGGTGAAGGCGCCCACGAAGGAGTGCGAGCCGTCCAGCAGCACCAGGTTGCGCACGCTCTTGGGGTCTTCTTTCTGCAGCTGCAGCGCCATCTCGAAGGCCACGCCGGCGCCGAAGGAGTAGCCGCCCAGGTTGTACGGGCCGTGCGACTGTACTTGCTTCAGAGCCTGTCCGAACAAGAATAAATCGATTACATAAAAGTTATTTTAACTGGATTATACACATAATTATCATATAGACTAATAAACATGTACGTCGTGTATGATCATGAGCAGTATATAAATATACTTCAAAATATATACATCCTGTTTACATACATACATACAGCAAAGATATATACGCATATGTAAAAATAAATATATGCCGCCTATATATATTTATACGCGTATATCTTAATTATATGTGTACTTCGTACATATAGTCACACAGCGTATACTGATTTCTTGCGCTTGATCCCTTACCTTGATATAAGAAGCAGCCAGCGTCTGCATGGAGGTCATGTCGCTGGTCTGCGTGCAGTTGAGGCCGTATGTCGTCACCTGCAGATGGTTGGCCAGGGCCTCCAGCACGGGCAGCACGGAGCCCTCCATGGGGTGGACGATGAAGAGGGTGTCATTGCGCTCCTTCACCTGGCGCAGCAGCGTCACGGTCTCCTTGGGCACCAGCTCGTTGAGGTTGTAGTGCTTCTTGACGGTGTCGAGGAGCGTCGGCACCTCCGACAGGGTCTTGTTCTCGGAGAACTTGGCGGCCTCCACGGCGTTGGTGGCGCCGGACATGAGGCAGATGTCGCGCACGCACAACGAGCGGATCTCCTGCAGCGTCAGCGACAGGTTGAAGTCGCGCTCCAGGATCTTGCCCAGTTCCATGGCCATGAGGGAGTCGATGCCGTAGTCACCCAGCGACAGGAACATGTCCAGCGCGCCGAAATCCTTGATGCCCATGATCTTGGCCACGGCCTGCGGCAGGTAGGACTTGTCCTGCGGTCCGCTGCCGTCCTCGTCGAAGGCGGCGGTGCGCTGGCGGTGGACGGCCGGCGGCGGCGAGATGACGGCGGTGGTGACGGGTCGGCGGACGATGTCGGTGAGGGCGTCGAAGAGGGTCGGCAGCGAGATGGCCTTGTGGTCCTCCTCGGTGGTGTCCGGGTGGTCCGGGTCGTTCTTGTGGAAGACCACGTTGCCGACTTGCACGATCTGCGCCGGTAGTCCGGCGGCGCTGCGGCTGTCCACAACGTTTTCGGCCGTTGAGGCGCCCTGGTGCAGCACGGAGGTCAGGACGACGAAGAAGTCCAGGGAGTCCTTAGCCACGTTGCGCACGGCCCGGTCCAGATCGGTGACATTGATCTTGGACGGCGGTGTCTGGCGCTGGTTGAAGTTGACATGGTCCAGCACGAAGACGCCACCGAGGGGAGCGCGCGATGCAGCGGTCTGCAGAAGGGCCTCGGCCGTCTGTCCGTTGTTAACGTTGATCTCCACGCCCTGGGATTCGAAGAAGCGGCGTTCGCGGTTGAGCACCGGGCCGACGTTGGCCTGGCTGCTGAGCTGGATGAGGCGGGCCCCGCGGGTGGTCAGCCAGTAGGCCAGACCCACCAGGACTTCCTCGCTCTCGCCCACCACCACGTAGGTCTTGTTGGCACTGAAGTGGGCTTTCGGGGTGGCCTTGATGGGGGCCGTGTTCTCCCCGCGGACGTCCAGAACCACCGCTTCGTCGGTGACGGTGTTGATGTCCTTCAGCGAGCGGACGAGGCGCAGCGGCAACGGCGCAATGTCGCCACGGGACAGGGCCTGGGCAAGGAAGGCGGTGACCGGCTGCTTGGTCGGTCCGTCCAGACGGGTGACGGCATCGGCGACGTTCTTGTAGACGGTGATGTTCTTGTTGACCGCGGCCTTGCTTCGGTCACCGGCGGTGACCTTCGACGTTTCCAGGTAGGTGCCGTTGGGGGCGATGACGCGAGCGCTCTCCTGTAGACGCGACGAGCGGCCAGTGTTGACGATGACGCTGACACCGCGTCCGCCGGTGGCCTGCAGAATGCGGGCAGCGGCGTTCTTGTCATGCAGCGAAGTCAAGACACGTCCTTGCAGTTGTGGGAGACGGGCCACGTGTTCCGGGACGCTTCCGGATGCGAAGACGTCGGCGCCCAGGAGGACGGCGGTGCGCAGTACGGCTTCGGATTGAGCGGGAGCCGCTTCATCAAAATGCACGAGGACGGAGTGACCTTTGTTGACACGCGCCAGATGACTGAGCGCATAGTAAGCCACGCTGTACGGGAAGACGACGGTGGCGGCGTCGCGGGCAGAGAGACCCTTGGGCAGCGGAACAACGTCCTCGGGGTGCACCGCGACATGGGTGGCCACCTTGGTGGCGGGGACGGTGCCGACAACGGGTTCCCCTCGGGGCACTGTCTGACCGGCGAAGGCAACGAGCTTCTTGTCCTTGTTAACGGTGGCGTAGGTGACGGCGATGGTCTCCTTGTTGGCGGCCGCGTGTTGCACCGGCCCCTCGTGCCATTCGAAGGTGTCATGCGCCACGGCGGTAGTGGCGTCGGTCAGGACGTCCGACGTGAAGGGGACGTTGCGGGTGGTGCCCCAGTTGCGGCCATCGTGCACGTTATAGCGCAGATCCCCGGCCAGGACGCGGTCGAAGGGCGCGGCCGTGCTGAACTTGGGCAGGCCGTTGCCGGTGGTGCTGCGGTCCCCGACGAAGCGCAGACGGGACGCGTGCGGGTGCTCCCGGATCTTGGGATGGGTCAGGACGCTGGCGAGGTCGGTGCGGCCGCGCGGCGCCACCAGCCACACGCGGCTGTCGGAGGAGGCGTCGGTGTCCAGGTCTTTGAAATGTCGGGTTAGCTCCTCCGAGACGTGGTCGGCGTGCTGGTCCAGGGTGGAGCGCTCGTTGAGGTAGACGGAGTGGTGTTTGGTCGGGGGTTCGGCGGTCGTCTTACGCGCCAGGATCATGCGGTTGAAGACACCGTCCTCCTTTTCCAGGACCACGGCGAAACCCTCGGCCTGCAGCGCCTGTCGGAACTGCTCGTATGTCGGGAAGCGGGTGGGTCCGTTCTTGGCCTCGACGGAGGCGATGAAGGTGGCCAACTCGTTGACGGGGCCGTCGAAGGGTTGCACGGCCAGCAGGTAGCCGTCGTCCTTGAGGATGGTGGAGATGGTCTTGAGGTCGCCGGGCAGGGCCTGCAGGCCGTTGGTGAAGTATGTGTCCGCCACGAGGATTGTGGCCGACCCCGGGTGGATCTCCGTCTGCTGACCGGCTTTGACGGCGAGGCTCTTGAACTCCACGGGCGCATCGTGCGGCGAAGTCAAGTCGGTGACGATGTCGGCGCTCTTGGAGGGCTGGTCGCCACGCAGGAGCTCCAGAATCTGGACAACGTCGTCGTCGGTGTTCTCCAGAGCGACGTCCAAGACCGGCTGCATGACGCTTCGCTTGGTGAGGGTGTTGAGCAAGAGGTCATCCTTGAGGGTGGGGCGCAGCGAGGTCACGGTGCGGCGGATGACGTCATCGACGGGCGTTCCCGGGTGGCGGTGGTTGACGGCTTCGAAGACTTGGCGGAGCAGGTTGTAGAGGGTGGCGCGCGGCTCATGCGAGAAAGGATCGGTGGCGGGGGACACGGTCTTACCGGTGGAGCCGCGGCTGGCGGCGATCTCCTTGAAGATGGTCGAGGACGCGCCGCTGCGGACCAGACGGTCGCTCTCGGTGTGCAGGTAGTCGGTGAGCACGCGGAGGTAGTCCTGGACGTAGCGGTGTTCGGCGTCGGTGCGGTGCACGCTGCCGCTGTTGGCCAGGAAGCCGTGCTCCTTGACGGAGTACTGGTGGGTGGCCTGGAAGTCCCCGGTCACCGGCGCCAGCAGGACGCCTTCGATCTCGGCGCCGGGGCAGGTGGCGATGCCCATCTCCGGGTAGACAGTGGCCGGCAGGGTGCCGTCCGACTGCAGCGCCGAGGACAGTTTGGAGATGTCCAAGGTCACCGAGCCGATCTCGGTGGGGACCACCAGGTCGCGGCTGTTCTGGCTGAGCACCAGCAACTGGATAAGGGCGTCGACGGCGCCGTCGTAGCCGGCCGGGCTGGTGATATGGGCCCGCGTGCCGTGCTCGTTGGTGTTCTTCAGCAGCTGGAACTGCGGACCGTAGTTGTAGCCGCGTTGACGCAGTTCGTTGTAGGTCGTGTGGCGGTCCAGACGCGCGTCGGTGTGGTCCGGGATGTCCTCCGACAAGTGGGTGTTGAAGGCGTCAGCCACGCCCACGGTGCCGGTGACGATGGTCTCACCGTTGTGGTTGATTTCGAAGTAGCCGGTGGACTTGGTGACGCTGACGTCGAAGGCCATCTTGGCGCCGGGGGTCAACGGCAGGGTCTTGCGGATCTCGACGTCGCTGAAGTGGACACGGGGCGCCTTCTCGATGGTGTTGCCGGTCTCGGCGGCGAAGGCCTTGGCCGTCATGTTCAGGTAGGCGCCCACGCTGAAGACGGGCTGCCGACCGACCTTGTTGTCGAAGAGGCGGACGTTGAGCGGGTCGTTGAGGTCGTAGGTGTAGGTGTGGTGGGCGCCGCCCTTACCGCCCTTGTGGATGAAGTCGGTGGGGTAGGGGATCCTCCAGTTGGCGGAGTGGTCCCAGCGGACGACGGAGCCGATGAAGGGCGTGTCGCGGGGCGCCGGAAGTGTCGGTTTGGGGAAGATCTCGGTGACGCGGGGGTTCAGGCCGGCGACGTAGAGTTTGCCGATGGACTCCAGGAAGAAGAGCTCGTCGGCGCCCTTCTTCATCAGCGCCACGGGCGTGGCCTGGCTGCCGACGGTGGCCTTGATGAGGGCCTGCAGGAGACCGTGCGGCGCGATCTCCACGACGATGGCGTTGGACGGGACCTTGCTCAGGGCCTCGTGGAACTTGACGGTGTTGGTGAGGTTGTGGGTGAAGTACTCGGCGGAGGCGTAGCGCGCCACCTCCGAGCCCCACTGGGCCTCCTCCACGGCCGTGCTCAGCCAGCGCGTGGTGCGCATCTTGGGACTGGGCAGGAGCTTCTTCAGACTGGCCAGGTACTCGGGCGCGGCGGCCTTCATGGCCGGCGAGTGGAAGGCAATGCCGTAGCTGTTGACCTCCTTGGCGAAGACGTTCTGCGCCTTCAGCTCGTTGACGAGGGCGGCCACCTGGTCGGCGGGGCCGGAGACGGTGACGTTGTCCTTGGCGTTGTTGCAGGCCGGGACGACGTCGCCGCGGCAGCGCTTCTGCGCCTCGGCCCACGGCAGCCCGACGGCGGCCATGGCGCCGGCCTGCTGTTTGGCGTTGATGACGGCGCGGCCACGGAAGTAGGCGGCCAGGACGGCCTCCTCGGCGGTGAAGCTGCCGTCGGCGTAGGCGCAGCCGATCTCGCCGGCGCTGTGGCCGACGAAGCCCTGGGCGTCGATCTTCATGGCGGTGAGGAGGTCGACCAGCGCCACCTGGATGGCGGCGATGCCGACGAAGGAGACGGTGGGGTCCTCGTAGTCGGCGTCGGTGGAGTGGGCCAGCAGCTTAATCAGGTCCAGGCCGTGCGGCTTGAGGGCGTGGGCGCACTTGTCGATGGACTTGCGGAAGGCGTCCAGTTTGAGCATCTCGCGGCCCATGGAGGCCCACTGCGTGCCCTGCCCGCTGAAGACGTACCACACCGGCTTGACCTCGGTGGTGACGCGGTCGACGTGGATGGCCGGGTCGCCCTTGGGGCTGTTGAGGAGGCAGTAGCCGCGGTAGGGCATGGCGGCCGGCTTGGTGAAGGCCGTCTGCATCAGCAGGTAGGAGACGTAGGGGTTGTCCTGGTGCTTGAGGGCGTACTGCATGGCGGTCTGCGCGGCCTCCTCCGTGCGGCCCATGTAGACGAAGAGGCGCGGCTCGCTGATGGTGTCGTGGCGCGTGCGCGGGTTGCCGCGCACCACCAAGTGGCTGTTCTGGCCGCCGAAGCCGAAGCAGTTCAGGCCGGCGATGGTGCAGTTCCACTTGGTCGGCTCGGTGATGACCTTTAGCCGGCCGTCCACGAGCGCGGGGATCAGCGGGTTGGGGTTCTTGTAGTTCATGTTCGGGGGGATCACGCCGGCTTGCATGGCGATCATGATCTTGGCCAGCGACACCACGCCTGTAAAATATATGTTGTGCTCATTCTTCCGATTTGGAAATATTTAACAACTATGTCGAAAATTATAAGATAATTTAAACCAAACGAAAAAAATAATTTTACCATTTGGAATTTTACAAATTAACCCGGCAACTTGGAAATTTAAAATTAAGCCGAAATTCAATTTAAGGAAATACAATTAATTCGGAAATACGGAAACCAGCAAATAAATGTGGAAACGTTCGGATCTAAGATCTTCAAAATCATTTTAGAAATTGTTTAAAAATTAGTTTATAAATTTACAAACTAACGTGGGAAATTAGTAAATTCGAAATGTAACAGTAAGGCGACTAATTTGGAAACTAACTGGAAATTAAACAAACTACTTTGTCATTTAATTTAAATTAATTAATTTGGGAATGAGTTTGAACCTAAAACGTGTTAAATGTTTACCGGAAGCGTGCTCAGAGTGGCCCATGTTGGACTTGACGGCGCCGATGAGGAGCGGCTTGGTGCGGGCGTTGACGAAGCCCATGGCGATGCCGTTGGTCTCCTGCGGGTCGCCGATGGTGGTGCCGGTGCCGTGGGCCTCCACGTACTCCACGTCCTCGGGGTCGATGCCGGCCTCGGCGTACACCTCGCACACCAGCTGGCCCTGGCTCTCCGTCGACGGGAAGGTGATGCCTGTATGCACAAACGGCAAAGGTCACTATCGGGCCGGAAATGCTGCTTTTCACTTTGCTTAGGTTTCTCATTAATCTCGATCAGCTTTTGCTAAGCCTTGTGTACAGTACCTTGCTCCTTGAAGCCGTCGTTGTTGATCTTGCTGTGGATGAGCGTGGCCAGCACGCGCTTGGCGTCCTTGCGCTTCTGCAGCATGGCGCAGGCGATGGCCTCGGCGCGCACGTACCCGTCGGCCGCCTCGTCGAACACCTTGCACTTGCCGTCGCGGCAGAGTAAGCCCAGCTTGAGGATCTGGTAGGAGACTTTGGGCTGGTACACCAGACTCACGCCGCCCACGATGGCCGCATCGCAAACGCCGTTGCGGATGTGCAAGTATCCCTACGAAATACATAGAAGTATGCGTAAATCCATAATATACACATTTGTCTATACAGTAAGTTCAAAAGCGCGAAAAATATATACAAATATTGTATATAAATAGTACATTTGTATATATGGTAGTATATACAATTGTACGTGTTTACATATATACAAGTAGTATTAAATGTATATATATATATACATTACATGTACTGTATACAAATAGGCACAATGTTATTTTTGTAAACATCTGCTAAACTGCTAATCGCGTTTCTGTTCCAAAAAATAGATCTGGTCACGAGCAGCACGCGATCGACGATCAATTACAACAATATTTTTCCGGCGGAACCAGCAAACCGGAAATATTTCCAAAAACTGTGAGTCAGTCGGCGCCCGGGGCCCTGCGTGCGCTCGTTGACCAGCTGTTATGCAATAACTGCGAGGAACTGCACTATTTATCCTTGGAGCGCTTTTCCTTGCTGCTCGACATTACTGCCGTATACATACCTGATTGATAGCGACGCCGCTGGTGGCACAGGCGGCATCCACACCGAAACTGGGTCCTGTGGAAATAACGACGCATTGCATCAGCACCATATGACTTCTGACCTCGTACGCACAGAGACAACAAATGGGAAACAGCCGACTCGCTTTATTTGTACTACAATAGTTACCTCGCAAGTCGAAGGTGAAAGACAGGCGGTTGGCCAAGAAGGCGCGGTGGGTGCCGATGAGGGAGTAGCCGTCGATCTCCGAGACGTCGGGCGCGGTCCAGGCCTCGCGGGCGTCCGAGTTGGAGGTGCCGATGAAGACGCCGGTGTTGCTGTTCTTCAGGCTCGCCGGGTCGATGGCTGTACACGACCATAATTGTTAAATTTATTCAGTAACTTTTATTGACTGGCATTGCATTTAAAGTATCAATTTTATTCGGCAGTAGCCAGCACCCATTCAAATACGCATGCGCGGATTTATACTAATTAAAATGAACAAATTACAGATAGAAATTAAAAACAACAACCGTAATCGTTAGAATCGTTGGATATCTTGAAGTTCTGCATTCAGCAACAGTAAAGCTGGGTGTGCCGTTATGGGAACTAACCATAGAAGCCGGAAACATTTTAAAAAACAAAACTGTATCTTGTATTATTAATATTTTATTTTAATTAAGTTTACTGTTGCTATTGATTTATTCCTGTGCGTTTCTGTACAATTACGGCTGGCACTGACCGGCATCGACGAGGCACTCGTAGGCCACTTCGTGCAGGATGCGCAGCTGCGGGTCCATCCCGTCGGCCTGCTTGGGGTGGACGCCGAAGAAGGTGGCGTCGAACTTGCGGATGTCCTTGATGAAGCCCTGCTGCTTCGGCACTCCAAAGTGGTCTGTCACACAAACAAGTGCACTGTCATTAGCCGACGGCTACTCTGCTTTCATAAGGAAATCTGCCGCAAAAATCTCAAGACCGTTAAAGACGCTTAATTAAACTGCCGCTGACATGGCTTCGTTAGCCGACGGCTACTCTGCTGATAATAGCCGCACTACTAACGGCCGTCAAGCAGCAACAGCATAACTGGGCGTGCTATTATGGGAGCCTACCATAGAAGCCAGAAATATTTTTACAAAATCAATTTCCGTTGGTTTACACATAAACTCAGACCCACTTCTTCACACCGGCTTCATTAGAATCAAAAAAGGCTGCTAGTAAAAAAAGCAAATAAAGCAAACTATGCTGCCAGTCGTACCTTCGTCACAGCGCTCGAGATTCTCGTGGACCATGTTGACGCTGTTGAAGAGGTTGTCGGCAAACTCCTCGACGTTGTCGGACATGGCGCAACGGATGCCGATTCCAGAGATGACGATATCCTCGGGATCCTCCACTTCGGCATTATTGATTGGGCGGTGCATGGTGATCGAGTATTTAGATTAACGTATAAGAAAAACAATGTCTCACGCAAATCCGAATACAATTAACCGGCAGATAAGGAAGTCCCGCTGATTATGGTGATACTAATAACTGTCTGTCTGGATCACTCGGCGTTCAGTGCGCTTTCAAACCGACAGCAAGCGTCTCCCAGTGCGATGCGAACTGATTGTTCTGCGCGGCAACGCTTAGGCTTTTTAAGCGGCCGCGGCGCGGTGCCAGGCCGGGATGTTCGCAGGCGACGTGACTCAGCCGCGCGCTGTAGCATTCCGCCGCGGCGTGCTCCAACAAATCTGCACCATATTTTCGACAACGCTACTGGCCATCGCGACATTTCGCTGTAAAGTGCCGTTTATCATTTTTTACTGGTTATCGCTGGTTTTGCGCGCAGACCTGATTGCACTGCATTTTTGGCAGATAATGCGGCTGGTGCGGCCGCGGGCGGCGTGAGCTGGCCGGCGTTATTATGGCACAAACCACACAAACACAAGCTGCAGTGATGGACAAGCGATTTTTCATCCTAACGACGGCACATGCACACTGACTGGACCGATCGGTACGGCCATATAAAACCAAAAACACGCGGATTTCCCAATCACATTTGAAAATTATTATTACAAAAAAATATTTTTACAGCACTCAAGGAAATTGTCGTATTTATTGGTGAAAAATCCCTGGTTGATCCGCTTTGTATGTACGAAGCTGCTTACTTCCGCTTGACCATTGCAATATATAAGCACAACGGCTGCTTCAAAAATTGCTGTTGTCACTGTTTTCTGGAAGTGTTTGCTATCCATTTCAGATGTATATAAGAAGTCGATGAATGCTACAGTATTACGGAAGTGGTGCGAGTTTTGGCAAGCGGTTGTTTCGTGCGCGACGCACTGTATACGGATCTTACACAAGAAATGACCGGAAGTCAGTATCGCAGACCAGTTTAAGGCGACGGGGCGTCTGCACTCTAGTCCTGTACGTGCATTCGCGTTCTGTTCGGCGTAATTCGCTTCTCAGGCACCGCGCGTCGGTGAGCGGGAATTCGGGATCACGTGGACCAGAGGCGCGCCGGGTCGTTGGCGAAATGCAATGTAATAGCGCGGTGGAATTAGGTTACGAGTGACCTCCAGCCTTATGTTACTTATTACGCGTACGCTGAGGATCTCTCTCCAGGCACGCCTCTTTTGAACTACTAAAACTGACGTCTGTATAGTTGGATGGTCAAGTACTTCCTGTAACTAGCAGCGGAAATCTTATATACAGATTTAACCCAGTGGCAGTTATAGCTAATTGTAAGCAGTGGAAGAATGGCACGGCGTTCAGGCAGCATCCACATGCGCGCCGGAACAACTCAAACAATCACGAAGTCGGTGCATTTCAGCCGCTCAAGGCGTTTTGGTTCTACTAGCACGCTTCTCAGTTCCCTCACTTGAAAAAAACTTGACTTCTCGGCGAAATTACGGAAGTACGCAATGTATAATAATTTTGACTTTTTTATATGTTGAATTAAACACTGACTAGCTCGTCGGAACCTCGGGCATTTAACTGCAAGTGAGTCTAAAGAGCGATCAGCGCTGTGACCTTACATCGTTTGTTATATATGGTGATAGCAGAATAATGATTTAGGTATGATGCAAGGCGTTATAAGTGACCCTGGATTAGATCGATGCAAGACTGATTTGTGATTTTTTGGATAAAATCTACATGACTATGATAATTATACTTGTGCTGGAAACGGGAGCGAAACAACAGGGTATCATGACGTACTATACAGATACAGAGCAGCGGCAGCCGAACCAGCAGCCACACACCGCTACAAGACAACACACGCGCAGGCGACAAGTAAACCAAGTAAACTAATTCATAACAAACAGCTAATTAACTGGGAGGAAGATCATCATCTAGAACATTCAACACTGAAGCCGGCTCAGTCACGTACGAGGATACAGTTAAGGGGGCCGCCCCTGCCAATGAAGGCAGATGCGGCCGACACAGACAACAATAATTAGCTTAGCGGAAATGGTAACCGGAAACTGGCGCTGATTGACGCGTGCGCGCCGCACTCGCTGGCTGGTTGACAGTGACAAATAGGTTGACTCTTTTCTCTTTTCGCGTTTTCTGTCTTCATCTTGGGCGTCGCGGTGGCAGCGCGCTGCTTTATAGGTAGTTGGACCACGTCTCGGCCACCTTCTTGAAGTACGGCGCCAGTTCCGGGCAGCTCATCATTGGTTCCTCGCAGTCGCCGGTCAGCAAGCCAACGTTGACGCTGCGACTCATGCCGTCGAATCCGGACATCTTGTTGTCCATGGCCGATGATAGTGACCTACATAAGGCACACAACACACATCGTCAATTACTCAAATTTTGCCGCTTTTCGCCAAATCGTGATTACTGCTTTCCCAAAAGCGGTCAAATTGCCAAATCTTTCAAAAACATGTATTAAGTAAATAATAAATATTACAGACAACTCCACAAAAAATCTTGAAAAGTCCCTTAACTGCACGTTTAAGCACTGCACATTTTTAATTTCGCTTTGCGTCATTGTAATATATGTTGGTATTATGTTTAATTAATTGACGATTTTTATTTGACGTATTTTTTTAATATGCAAAATGAGATTGGCATTTAATACCAGACTGACCTAGTTTTTTAAGAAAAACCGGAAAGTCGGTTTCTATCGCATTTATGTACAAACAAATATCTGACATACCGTAAAAAAAATCTCGTTTTTAGAATTATAAATCTACTGTAATAACTGTGGTAGTTTTTAATTATTTTATTCGTTTATTAAGACCAAAGTTTTATATGGTTTCCGAAGTAGATTATATACGGGAATCTACCGGATACTGTACATGAAAAAGCTCAGTAGTGGATAGACTAACCTGAGGAGATCCTTGAAGATGAATCCATTGGCTTCCTGGTCACCGAGCGTGGAGGAGAGGTGGCACATGGCGTACCGGCTGCACTGCGGCGACGTGGCCAGTTTGTACAGCTCGCTGGTGCGGTCGAGGAAGCCGTAGCCGACGCTGGTGACCTTATCGAAGAGCGGCATGTTCTCGTCTTCGAAGGAGCGGAAGAGGGCGCCGTTGAAGAAGCCGTTGGAGAGGTAGTCGGTGCTGGCTGGCGAGACGATGGCGAAGAGGAAGAGGATGATGACGCCGCCCACGTAGAAGAACAGCACCATCACGAACCACACGAAGAACGTCAGATACTGCAAGTGCAAAGCAGCACCGTCATCGCACCGTACATTTAGCCGGCTATTATTTCTAATATTTTTAATATTATACTAACAACTAAAGCAAATAGATATCTTCTCAGGCGGTTAGCAATTTTTTTGGATAATTTAGAAAATTGTACTTCTGGACCGATTTTATGAAATAAAATTACGCTAAATTAAAAGATTTAGGAACCGAACTCAGAAGATACAGCTACAAAAATAAATGTATTGGACACGTTAACATATTAATGTAATTATTACCCAACTGCATTAGCGGCGATATCTTAGCAGGCTACTAGAAATTTGTGGTTGCCCTACTCGGAAAATAATATGTATGTATAAGTTAATTTACCGTACCTGAAGGATGTAGAAGAAGGTTGTCCAGAAGGACGTAGAAATGGTCAGGGTACTGGCATTCGTAACGGCTGTGTTGGTGGTGGGTATGACGTTAAGCGCCGAGAGGAAGAGGTCGGCGATGTTGACGAAGGAGTTATATCCGGCGCTGTTGGACTGGCGGGTCTTGCGCACCAGCACCGCCTCGTCGTCTTCCTCGGCGAAACTCCTCTGGCTGATCTCGGCCAGGACGAGGCTGCGGGTCAGCAGGTTCATCAGGAAGATTGTGAAGATAAGTCTCCTCCAGGACTGGGCCATGGTTGAGTATAGGACGGTATATACCGGTACAGATATGTATCCGCAAACGAGAGGCGCTAAGACTGGCGCAACACTGCCGGCTCAGAACGATGGCTGTGATCAAATCCGGCCCGAGTGAGCAGTAGCGAGTGAACTTTGCAACTGACCAGCACCGCCAAACTCTCGCTCGATCGTTTAGTTTCGCTGAAAAAGGTACAATGGATATTTTATGCGCTTAATGCGGAAGCTTTGTAGATTTGGGTAAGAATGTGTGATTTTGGTTATATTGCGGCGCCAGCGGCAATCTGCGGCAATCGGTGAAGGTCTATCAATATCGCCGGCGCATCTGTTTATGCCGGCGATGACCACAGCGGCCGGCGCTTAGCTTTCTCGGTCGCCGAGCGAGCGTGCAGCGGCTGACAGTCGTTTCGCCGTCGTTTCGCCGGCTACCGTACATCCTTGTTTGCAGCCGGCGTATGCGTATTTGGAGCGTGGCCGAAAGGGAGATTTCGCGCGTTATAACATGATTATGACACTGTGCATGCAGTCGCCGTTTCGCAGTTTGAGGACAACTACCCCATTCCAAGCACGACGTTACCTACTCACACCTTTTGTTCTCAACAACGTTTTCTAACAACTCTGACCCACGATGACTGCAATTACCTGGCGTTGGGCGGAGCTAGCGAGTTGTTATCACAATTCGCTTGATTTCGCTATATTAGTTTCTTCCGCCGGTGGCACATTCGTGACGTCCCGGCCGGCCAAGCCGCGCGACAACAATGCCGTCTCGCGTACAAACCAATAGTATAAGGAGAGTTTATCTTGTGAAATGCTGATTAATATAAACATTAGCCAGTGTTGCGGCGAGAAGGCTTGATGGCGGAATATTGTGCTTGTATGTCAGCGGCATTACTAGGAATATTACTAGTTTATGGTTATTGCCCGGAAGACGATCTCGCGCGCTTTACACGGATTTTTCATTTCGACCCAAAATCATGATCATGATGACCCCATTAGCGGCAGGTTGCACGGATTATTCCCGGCTTAGATCCTGCCACCGCTCTTAGCGGGCATGTTGCCGCTTAATTCAAGTCAGGAGCTCTTTTGGGTATAGCGCCCTAATACGGAAGTAGAACATTCGGGGCTACGGGAATATTATTCCTGCTGTCCTGAATTCGCTGCTTCCGTTCAGTCCTGGCGCGTTCTATGTATCGTACTGTCCGGCGCGTACTGTGCGTGCGCCTAGTGACCCTGGAGGCGTTTTTCCCGAGTCCGGACTAGACTCTTCCGGATGAAGTTAGGGTTCCCTTTATACTTACTTATATTATATCATCGCCCAAAAGTTTCCTGTTACACTTCTAGACACTTTGACTTCGCATTCCGCTCTGTTGTACATAATATAACGCCGAGTCGGTCTGAGGTCATTAACTGCCATGTCTGTACGTTTGTCCATTCAAAAGTAATGCCCAGTATTTACAAGGATTAATGGTACGACAATCATGATAACAAATTACGTGCCCGCGTCGCGTGCGTTATGCTATTAATTATTATGCATAACAGTCCAAGGTAAAGGGATGCACAGTTAATTTACGCGCAGCACTCAGTATTGTATTGTACAGGACGTCGAGCAACCGCTGAATCGTACCATAAGGTACCACAATAGATTTGGCAACAGGGTTTTTAATTTCGTATTATTAAATTAATCAAAGTCATCATCCCAGAGCAGCTAGACTGCAGCAGTTTAGAAAGAACACTGAAAAAACTGTCGACTGGGTTATATCAGATGCACGAAATTATATAAACGCGGATGCGCTGAGATGCGCATATACTTAAAGGGAAGTGGGCCGGTACATGGTACCAAATTCGTGTGCATGCACGAAAAGTTCACTTTCGCGCACTCCCAAATACATTTTTGTCTCGTTTTAGGCCATTCTGTAGCCAGATAATTTGTATACACTGGCGTGAAAACCGTTTGTGCGCGCAACATCCGGTTCGTAAGTTATGGCGGTTAGAAAATTCCAAAAAGCTTAAATACTTACATTCCGGTGTAACAAAAGTGTCATTGTGGAACGATCTCTTTCAAATTTTGCACGTAAATGCACCTGGCCAGGACGAGCGTTTTTACACCGATTGTCGCAGTATCGAGATCTCCTGTAAGGACGATGTCGTCACACGATCCACTGTTCTAGCATGTTTTTCAAATTTTAAAATAAATTTCAAAGATTCTAAAATTCATTTTAAAATTTGAAAAAATCATGAAAGTCTGGATCGGTGTAAAAACGATCTTCATGACCGTATGCATTTATGTGCGAAATTTGAAGGAGATCGGTCCATAATGAGACTTGGTACACCGAAATGCATTTAAACTTTTTGGAATTTCTAACACCCATAACTCTCGAACCGGATGTTGCGCGTACAAACGGTTTTCACGCCCGTCTATACAAAATGTCATAAAATAAAACAAAAATGTGTTTGGGAGTGCGCGAAAGTGAAAGATTTCGTGCATGTACACGAATTTGGTACCATGTACCGGCCCACTTCCCTTTAAGCTGCTCCCAGCCGCTTTTACAGACAAAGCCATTCAGTCTGTATTTCGGTTGGGTACATGCAAAATCAACAGCATAAAAATATCTACTTAGTACTTACATACTTTATATTTATTTATATGCACAAGTACAGCTAAACGAGAAGTGGCCCAGTACATGGGTTTATAGGTAAAAAATTCCTGCATGATGACTTTTTCCTTCGCGCTCTTTCCCCGCAACATTATTGTGCAACGTTTCACGACATTTTACAGACAAATAAATTAAACATGTTGCATTGTTTGAAAAGTTTGCGTGCTCTACCACATCTGGTGTCTTGTATCCGTAGTCACTTAAAAGCTGAGTCGTTTTAACTAACGCAAACCTGTGTAAGCGACAGCACCATGCACCATGCGTACCGTACAGTACACTTGGCTGTTGCCAAAATGCAAAACTGACCCATTGTATTATACGTGGGCGTGGAAACAGTTCGGGCGCGCAGCATCCGGTTGGGAAATCGGGAAAGTATAGGCGAAATAATAAAATTCCGGAAGATTTACATCCAACAGGAGACAGGTGTACCAAAAGCATTATGGACCGAATTCCTTCACATTCTGACAGTCAAGTCGCATATACGAGTACGTTGCAAAGTAAAAGCAACATATATAGGAGTGCAAATCGTTTCACGAGGTTCCTGACCAGTATCCCGGCAGAGCTGTATAACGCGGGGCCGTATGGGCGCCACGCGTATCCTCGACAGCGAACAGCGGTGAACCCGGATGAGGCTTTATTGCCGAATCTAATGCGCACCGTGGCGCAGCAACACCAGACTAATGAGGAAGGATCCTGCAGCCAGTGCAACTGTGCTGCAGGTCCGTCAAAACAGCGCAGCAATGTGCGGGGTGGAAATCCCCAGAAACAGCGAATAGCTACTCAGGAGGGCGGGGCGTCCCGCCCTTACAGCTGCCCGTGACAAATCTACGCCGTATTCTTAACCATTATTGTGTCTAGTGGATTAGTTTTCATGGGATTACAGACCAGTTCAAATCAAAATATATGACGTATCGGACATTAGTATTTTAATGCAATGTAAAGTTTAATAATTGGTTTCCTTCGTGCTCAGCAACAATTATTACATACTACGGTTACACATTCCAAAAACAACCAAAATCATTCCCTTCCTCAAATTTACTTCTGCCGGGAAAAGTGCCTAAAACTGCGGCAGCGTTTCCCTTCATTATCGCTAGACTAATGCGTTGTTTCAAGAAGGCGGTAGATCGACTTTCTCCTGTCTTTCCCCGAATCAGGGGTCCAACGAAGCTGACCATATCTTTCGCGCTTCTCCAAGCACACCCAGCGTTTCCACCGCAGATGGATAGAGCAGTATTTTAATTGTATTGTAAATTTCTCAGACAAAGAAAATATCTTTTATTCCTCGCCATCAACTGACCAATATGGGGTTTACTCACCGAGAACATTTTATTTAAATTTGCCCCTATCGGTGCCGTTCCCAGGACAGATGCCGCATTGCCGCATTGCCTCGTTGGATTTCAATGCTGATCCGCTGGCGCAGAATTTCTGTGCCCATCTGTTCGCCGGTTTCCTGTTGAACTTTCTCTGCAACCACTGTCACCATACGGGTAGCTCTCGGTCCCGGCGGTCCTGCCGTCCCGAAGCCCAAAGCGCCAAACAGGTACGTAGCCTTGGGAGATGTCTCGGTAATTTTTTCCACCTTGCTTTGCTCGGCCTGCGCTGCCACCGCTCCCGCTCGTGTGGACGTTGCTACGATGTGCGATTTGGCTATTATGTCAACATTTGCACTCTCTCCCATGGTGTCAAGGTAACAACATCTGGGCGCTTGTTATCTGCTGGACAGAAACCTTGTGCCTCCAGCTCCCTTTCAAAGCCAGAGATGCAAAACTGCGCTTCCAAAAATAGCGTTCAGACATTTATATTCAGGGATTCTTCCACGGCTTTTCTTGCAGCGGAGGCGTCGGCCCAATCTCCGCCCACACAACGGTGTGGGGCAATGACCGGTGCTCCAAGGCGTAAACCCACTGTGATCCTCACCGCGGAATCGGTGATGAGATTGTCGAGAAGGGCGGCTGGATATGCTCCAAGCCACGCTCTATTTCCTTTTGTGCTGACACCGAGGAACTGGGCTAGGCCGGAAAGGTCATTCCAGATTGCCGTTCGCACCCGTTGTACGGTACTATTGATACTTTCCGTGATTGTCCCTTACTGTTGGTACGGCGCTCGTCCCATACTTTTGGAGTTTTCTCGCACCAGTGGCTGGAATGTCGTTTGATCGAGTCACGTCTCGCCACTCTGCAGGAGCATCGACGCAGTACATCTCCGGGATGAAGTCGACGATCTCTCTCTAAAGTTAGCGAACTCACGGAGTACGAGGACAGGAAGGCCGTGAATGCAAGGTTCTCCAGGTTTTTTATTCCGAGATCGCCTTTTGCAACCGGAAGATTTGCTTGTAACCACAAACAGAGAAAAACATAATTATATGCAGGAGCCGCCAGGAGGTGACGTGCACATGCAATACATACACAAAGTTTCTTTGCAAACCAGTAAAACCATTTCCTTTTATTTTAAAATGAATTTTAAATTTCTGAATACATTTTAAATTTCAACAAAATGTTTGAATCTTGATTCATATAAAAGCCGTCTTTCTTATCAACCTGCGCTTTTGCACTAAATTTGAAGGTGCACAAAGAGACTTTTGAATAAAGTCTCTTTATTCAAAAGAGTATTTCCGTATAAATCTTGTAGAATATTTTTCAGATTTCACCCAGAATTCCCAAGCAGTGTTGCTGTTTTAACGCCCATATATCCAATTTTTTTGGCTACACTGTCATAAAAACTGTTTTTGATTTGCGAATATAGGGAAAGCAATTCATGCAACGAGGAAATGCGGTAGCGATCACGTACGGGGACAGCGCCGAGGAGCACAAAATTAATTAGATCATCAGGGCGCCTTTTTCAGTTTATGCTTAAATTATTGATCGTTTCTGAACTTACTGCGGAAGTTTTTGGTGAAGAGATGATAATAAAATTAGCGAAATTAGCGTGCCTGTATTTTGCTCATGATGTACTGTACCTGTTGCCCAGTACAATGTGCCAATTTGGTGCACATGCGTGAAAATTTTTACGTTCGCACACATCCAAACACCTTTTCCATATTGTACAGTAAAAAGAATGTTTTAATTTTTGTTTTCATATTTTAAAATAAATTTCAAAAATTGTGAAATTCATTTTACAAATTAAAAAAAATATAACATTTAGTCTGGTAGAAACGGCCTTCGTACCCAGGTGCGATTACACTTGTATATGCAAAAATCGCAATTTCAAAATTTGTGAAATTCATTTTACAGTTTGAAAAAAACCAACTTTTAGTCTGTGCTCGTACTCACGTGTGCTTACAGTTATATATCAAAAATAAATGAAGTATGCAAAATCGCAAAAATTTCGGTACAAATAAATGCATTTAAACTTTGTGGAATTTCCCAACAGCCAAGATTCCCAGTCGGATACTACACGCACTGTGCGCGCGCCGCGCAGTATCCGACTGGGAATTAGTTATTCCCACCAATATACGGTGAATCTAATAGATTCTATGATATACAAATCCTCCAGCTAAAGAATGTCAGAAAAAAATGCAAATAAATTCTTAGGAAATCAGACCGGGTTGTTTTCGTGTTCCTTAAACCTGTGTCATTACAGTAAGTAAATTTTTTGTGTATGTACACGAACTTGGTGCCATGTGTCAGGTCACTTCCCTTCAGTCGTGCGCGGTGTTCGCGGACGCCGGAAAGACAAAGTGAGATATCGGAAACGGTCAAATCGAGCGCAATCACAAAGCCGCCAGACCAGAGCGTGCGGCACTGGCCGAGCTTTTGATGCTGACACAGCACGCTACCGGCAGCGTGCGAAACGAAAGGAACATGCTGTGTATTGTACACTTTAAAATTCAGCTTCCCACTTAGTTAGTGAAATGATGCACTAAGGAGACCTGCCAATTCTGCATTAATGTACTTTACATTATCACTGCACGATACTCGTACTCGTACAGGTACCCCAGCAGACTGTGGTTTAATAATTATATTATCAAAGCTAAACTAGCCAGTTATACGGTATAACAGACAACATAACAATCAGACAGGCAGTGCGTAGTAATTAAATGGGAACAATCCTGAAGACTGAAGTCCTCTACTTCGAAATCGTAGTCGCACTAGGCTACTCGGCCACTGGCAGGCAGAGAAAACAGAGTGCTGGATTCGGGCTAGCCAGTGGTCAGTGGTCAGTGGGCAGCAGGCAGCAAAGCCATCGCCAACCGGCAAGCATAACAATTTAACTGGCAACAGATCGAGATCGCGATCTCGAACAACCCGGACATCACACGTACAGGTACGTACCCAAGGAGAGAGTGCAGCGTCACGGGTAAACAATGCACATAGTCACAGTGACAAGAACGGCGAATGAGAGTACAATCTTCGCGCGGAGATCGGAGAGAGAGTGTGTACCTGTATCTGTATATGTGTACGAACAGCTCTCGCTGATTTTGGTTAATCG
Source organism: Paramacrobiotus metropolitanus (assembly GCF_019649055.1). Taxonomy (NCBI): domain Eukaryota; kingdom Metazoa; phylum Tardigrada; class Eutardigrada; order Parachela; family Macrobiotidae; genus Paramacrobiotus; species Paramacrobiotus metropolitanus. The sequence goes on along the minus strand of NW_026570397.1, from coordinate 64,547 downwards.
TCCAAAAATCACAACGAACAATGCTCGCAGCCATCTCGATGACCCAGTTAGCGCGCGCGCACTGCTGACTACTGACTGAGCGAGTTGTCTTGTTGTGTGCGCCGCTTCTCACCCGTCCAGAACGGAACAGAACGGAACGCCAAGAACGCGAAGAACAGCGCTCGCCACACGGCCAGTCAAGTGTGGAAGATACGCGTCATCATCACCAGCATCTCGTTCCACGTGCTTCTGTCCATTTCGGCGAGTCCCTCCAGCGCACGTGCAACCGGTGCCGAGCGTCCACTCTGACTCACGCCGCCGCTTTCATCTGCAATAATTCGCCCGGATCGGCTGGCGTTGTAACGCTGTAATCATTGCGCAAGCGTCCTGCATGACACCGTCTCTTACAGCTGTTATGCTTATGCAAGCGGCGTTACTGCTTCGAATTGAGCGCTACTGCCGGATCTCGATATTATTTTAATTGACAACCGCTTTCATAATGTTATTCTGCTGCATTCAACGCCGGCTGTTGTTGCTTTGAGACGCCGGAGATGTCCTGAACCGAACAACAATCGCTGTTTTTCCCTCGGACGTTCAACTGGAATCTCTTGCTCTTCTGCCACCAAAACATCGCTTGGATGTGACTGCACCCACCACAGGGCGCCATAGCGACACACCGACAGGTAAAGTGCATTTTCGTGTCTTATTTACATACAGTACATACAGTAAATAAATGTTTTCTTATATCGATTTAAATTTTTTTATAACTAATATCATAATAAATAGTTATTTTATTTGATTATTTATGAAAATACTTTCTTAATTAATTATATTATTAATTGCTTACATAACTAACATTACGCTAATAAACGCATTACATTTCATTATTTATACGGCTCTGCTGTAGTTTACTGTTTTGCGTTTGTTAATTTCTGATGAAGTGCGCGTGACGCGCTGTTGCGAGGTCTTGAGAAGCCATTCCGCATGGCGAATGGCGCATCGGTGTTTGGCTCGATGAAAGTGTTTAGTGGCCTGATGAGCTTAATTTGTCAAAAGAATTCCGAGCTGGTGGCGGCGCCACAAATCCGCATCACTGGCACCACCAAGTGAAAGTGTCGCCGCACAACGGCCCATCGCATAACACCAATATCGAGCACTGTATATTCTATGCGATTCTTTCACTTTTTTTATATTATTATGACTGATTACACATGGCCCGATGGCCACTGTCGTGTATATACTGTAGTCATTATTCATGCAGGAAATTCTTTCCCGCTGTGCTGCACGTGTTATACGTGACTAGTCAGCCGGTATCAATATGTACTGCTACGAAGTACGATTTTTTCTTAAAATAATATTTATATAGTTCGATAATTACTTAATTTACGGTACTGATTGTCGGTACCCATTTTAATTAGCAGCCTAAAAATTAAAGGATTTATGTCAGAGTAAATATTTCTTATGTGGCGCTCAAGTTTTTTCGGGGTAGTCTCTAGTAATCTCTACTAAATAATAACTAAATTTGATTTGCAATATAAGAACAAGTTGCACATTTTTGAACTTTTTTATTTTATACCTTCTGTCATTCCGTACATTGCAAACTGTAGTCTACAGCGAACGCCGGTTGTTGCACACTGTAAATTCGCGGCGTGTAAATTGTACGCTCTCGTGGAGATATGAACGCCATAACAACACACCGTAATGACCGGGCGCTTTTGTGATACGCATTACATGTGCAGTATTACGGCAAATTAAGAGGCATCATTAAAAGATACAACTCGTGTGCTGCTCGGAATGTTTTCGTAATTGTACATACCAGTGATTTGTTTATTGCATCGCCGAATGAGTGGATAGTTACGAGTGCCGTGACCTGTCGTCTCACAGCCGCGGAAGGCGGTTAGTTGTTGCTCGATCGGCACAACTGGTGCAGTGGCGCTGCAGAAAAATACCTTTGCGGTATGAGTACAGGTAGAAGAAAAATATCAACAGCCTCCACGTGCATTGACATAAATTATGCTATCCAATTATGCAGTTTTTCCTGCAGAATGCGCTCTTTAAGAGTAATTATGCAATTTCCTCGAATCTCGAGCCGTCATCATGCCAAACCGGCACCACGTGCGGCGTCATTCTGTCTTTGCGAAATCTGGCAATTACAGCAAGAAGAAGAGCACCCTACGTAAATGCTGTAAATCAAGCTGTATGATTAGTGAGTTTAAATGGGGAAAAAAGCAAAACGCCGCATACGTATAATTATTATTAAAGTTAGTGTAAGTACTCTGTATGTGCAGGCTGCAGAGAGTCGCAAAATTTATTTTCTTTCTTTGCCATAAACGCGATATAAACCAGATTTGTATGTACAGTAGGCAGACGGGTGACACCATAGGAGCCTCCGAGCCTGCGGTTCATCGATATAATTATATTCGAAATTTTTCCTGATCCCTTTTACTCACCTTTAGGCTTCAGGAGGCAGTTTTCTTGAGATAGACCACTTATTTCCAGGATGATAGCTGCAGAAATACTTTGTTGCCGGTGCTCGGAATAATGGTACGGAAACGTACGAAAAAGTGTAGTCCATTATCCAATATGCAGTACTGCCAGATTACGAAACAAGAGCCGGCGCTACACAGCTGATCAGCACCATTGCTTGTTTATTGCGATTGGCGATATAAGCAGCATCCCCATTAATGTTCCCGTCGTGTGTATTTGGAACTGCCGGAATTGGCCAAACTCCAAGCCCGTAGCGTACTAAGCCGGCATTTGGCGGCAAAACGCGTTGAGAAAAACTTTTCCCCACGTATCGTGAGGTGGTTAATATAAATTAGACTGGAGAAATGGGACACCAGCAGTACGTATCGTAAACGCGGATGTGCCAGACAATATCTCTCAGCACATATGCATTAAGATATATTTTGCTACTGTATCCTTTCTGTCTAATCCATTCATGGCACTGGCCAGACCTTATTAAATAAAAACGCAGAACCGACAGAAAATTTTGCTGCACTGAATTGCGCTTTTGCTGGCTTCTAGTCTTGCATCACAAAGGTCGACCTCATTGGTGAAAAATAATCTTCGTTCAAGTGTTAAGAATTTCTGCCTCATACAACTAAAAATTAGTTTATTATTGAAGCATTAGGTTATATCCTGCTTTTTCTTATATACGTTGTCACAAACAAATTTTTTATCCTTCAGGTATCGTTTTTTGCTCCTTTTTCTGATAGCAAAGATTTCGTATCCACAGCAAAACTCTGTCCGTGAATTGTTCCGAGTAACCAATATACGTAATCTCACATGATCGCATTTACTATGTGTGTACGTCGTCGAGTTTGTGATTGAGCGAAAATGTTTTGTTTCAGTGAATTTGTTGTGTTTAATTGCGCTTTCGTTGGCGGCATGTCAGCTGCTGATGATCGTATAGGTGATTCGGCAAGTTTTGCAGGTGATTGAACATACGTTCGGTTCGGCCTTGTGATCGGTTAACGCGTCGGCGGGAAACGAACGCGCAGCGTAGCGGAAGTGAGCGGAAATGGGCGCCGTGTCGCCGCTGCAGCTGCCCGCGCAGTCGCCGGCCCTCCTGACCCTCTCCCTACTCCTCCTGCTCCCTTCCCTGCAGGCCGGCGAAGCTGAGCTCTCCAGTCTCGACAACGATGTCGCCGCCTCCGCCATCCGCCTCACCAGGAGAAACGGTGCAAACAATTTATACATACAATTTTTTATATTAAGCATACAATTTTTATAAGGTTGTAATACGTAATACATACAAGTTTTATAAGCTAGGTTGCAAGTCAAACACTATTGTACTGTACACCGAAAGCTGGCTTCTGTACAATAACAAGCAATAACAAGCGTCGCTGCATCTGAAAATAGTCAGCAATGATCAGCTGCAGCAATACCCACTACTATATATACTTGAAGTACCTATACATATTAATTTCTAATCAAAAACAGTTCAGATGGCGTTTTTTCTGTCTGATTTCTGCAGAATCCGTTTCCCCGTGCTTTTTTACATCGGAAAACGGTTTTTGCGTAATTTTAGAAAATGGGCTTCATACAGATAAAATTGGCGGGTTTGGTGAAATTTTTTAAAATACGTCAGGTGGTAAATTGAATTATTACGATAAAGCGTTTTCTGACTATTATTGTTTTTTTCTAGAATCAATATGTATAGTATTAATTTAAGGAATATAGTGCATACATATATATATTCTTTAATTCTTAATCCTGATACTTCTATACGTAACTGATGCTTTGTATTGTTGCAGACCGCGTAGCAGAGAACACGGTAGGGAGCTGCTTCCCCGACGAGTCGTGCGTGTTCAGTTGGGTGTGCGACCGGATAGGGAAGCCGGTGCGCTTCTGTTCCGGGCCCTTCTTCTACTTCACCGTCTGCTGCAAGAGTAAGGCCGGCGACGACGACGGAGTGGCGCTCAGCTTGACCGTCGAATCGGGGCCAACGACACCGGCAACAACCAGCACGACGACGACGACAACGACGACGACGACCACCGCCAGCACGGCGGTCAGCATTCCGAATCAGCCGACACTGCCGCCGCTGCGAGCACCGCCTCGAAGTAAGAATCGACGCTTTTGGTATTCGCAAAGTCATCTGCATTTTATTGCAATAAAGCGTAATTTTATTTTACGTATACATTTGTTTAAAAAGGCTCTTTAACCGAATTTGTTTAACACGCATTGTACCAAGAACATGATATCTATATATGCGAAAGCCGTAATTAAAAGGTTTCCTCTTACAGGCTGCGGACAGGCGCCACTGATCACCCGGGGTGCCCGCATCGTCGGCGGCGTGTCGGCACAATTTGCGGAGTTCCCGTTTTCGGTGATGGTGGTGATTAAAGGACAGGAGCGGTGCGGGGGCGCCCTGCTGGACCACCAGTGGGTGGTCACCGCCGGACACTGCGTGGCGCCGTAAGTCTGCTGTCCCGCACTAACCTGCATCATGCAAACGTATCAAACTTGTAAATGACAGGGCCTCGGTGACCTCCAACGACATCATCGTGCGGCTGGGCGTGTGGGACCGCACGCGGACCAACGACATCCTGCCGGTGGAGGAGCGCCGGCTGATCAAGTTCATCCTCCATCCGCTGTACAACTCGCAGCGCAGCTTCTCCCACGACGTGGCCCTCCTCAAGCTGGACTTCCCCGTGGAGTACGCGCCGCACATCCAGCCGGTGTGTCTGCCGCGGCCGGGCGACGACTTCACCGGCATCCTGGGCACCATCACCGGCTGGGGCCGGCTGGAGTTCCGCGAGGACCGCCCGGCCATTCTGCAGCACGTGGAGGTGCCGGTGATGACCAACCAGCAGTGCGAGGACATGTTCACGGCGCAGCACACGCCCGAGAAGATCATCCCGCAGATGATGTGTGCCGGCTACGACAACGGCCGCAAGGACGCCTGCCAGGTGGGCTGCATATATCCAATACATACATTATGCGGATGACCTTTTAATAGTTTTATATACGCGCGCGCTTTTCATGGTTTTCTCATATATATACGCGGATGACCTTTTCATGGTTTTAGGGCGATTCCGGTGGACCGTTGAGCATCTTCCGCGACGGAGCGTATACGTTAATTGGATTGGTCAGCTGGGGTTATGGTTGCGCTCTTCCAGGTATGAACTGCACTGTTTATCATGATAGCAACACAGAAATATGTTTAATAGTAATTATTTAATATGAATTAAACTGCATTATGAATTCGTCTTTTTCATCGGCATCTTTTGCACTTTTTTAGGTTACCCCGGGGTTTACACACGGATATCGATGTTTACGGGCTGGTTAATTGAGACGATGCGGAGGGAATCCAGTTAATAAAAAGCCCCTCTTGATGCCGACCAGTACCGCAGCAGGGACCGACCCAGCCGCCTTCCGCTTCTAGCCGGAAACCAGCCGCTCCCCCGCCTGCACCTTCCGTTCCTACGTTTCTCTCTGCATTGATGTGCTTTTCCCAATGACTGTGTTTTCTACAAAATAAATCTACTTTGGCAAAATTTATGAACTACCTACAGAGTACAATACATGTATTCGGTGCGTGCGCTGCGCGGACGCTTTGTAATTCCCTCTGCTCAAAAACGTTTTTATTCCACCTATTAGCCCCAACATTCAAGTTCCAGTTCAGCTTAAATATGTTTACGAAGTTGATTTTCTTACTGAGGTACTAAATTTTGTTGGATTATTATTGACATATTTAAATCAGATTATGTATGACAACAACAATGCGTGAAATCATAACGTCGACTCGTGTACTTAAATATTCGATCTCAAGATATTTCGTATATAAAGTAATAGAATACCACCATAAAAGTATTAGTTATTGTCAAAATTACGGTATATATACATTAAACTAAAATGAAAGCCGCTGCATACAAAGCAGGAACTCAAGTAAATTTTTTTTTCCACGACGAGACAAAGTTTAATAACTATTTTATTATACCCATTCCGCTTATAGAAAAACAAATAAAAACACATCGAAGTTCACTCAATCAGCACAAAACAGCCTCGGGAGGTCTAAGGACTGAGAACAACTGATCTAAATTCGCTCCCGGTGGAGCCGTTCCCTGAACGGAGGCCGCGTTCCCGCTCTGGATTTCTATGCTGATCCGTTGGCGTAGATACTCCAATGCTCGTGCCTCGCCGGTTTCTTGCCGAATCCTCCTACCCACTACCCACTCAAGTAATTATTCGTATGAATTGCAATGTACAGACGTATTAATTACGTACTATGATACCAACCCTACTCGCAGTCTGTTTGACTGCATATTATTATTTAGAGTGTCTCGTATTTCATAAATATTTATTATTTTGCATCGTACGTAATTACATATTCTATAATCATCTCTGTATGAATCGCATGATAGAAAAACTACGGTAAGTTCCGGGATCGGCGACCTTTACATCAACTACTATTTTATTATAACGCGAACGAATAGGTATTGTAAATTAATGGAAAAATTTTACTGCAGCGTAATGTTGCGAAACGTAATGTGTATTTTAATATCGATTACACAGTGAATTGTTGTTGTTTTTCCAGTTTCTTAAGTTGAAAATCACAATTACTGATTATGCACGTAAAAAATGTGCCGGTTGTAAGCAATTAAATCAGTGTCAAGCCAATGGAAAAGCCATGCAGGACACTACTTTCCTTGGGGCGAATACGCACTCGTTTTATAGCTGTAGATTTCAAGCTTACATACAGACAGTTTTCTGTAATTCAGTTCACGCACGTATAAAGCGATGAAATAATAATACAAAAAAAAATATTACCCACTACTTTAGACTGGCAGTTGTTGAAGGAGACATAGCTGCAGTTTTGGGGATACGTCAGTTGGGGGAACACGATTAAATTTTATTGTACAGAAAAATCGCGTGAAAAAAAATTTTGTACAGCAAATAGTGGTTATGAACTGCTATTTAATGTTGTTTTCAAATATCTAAATTTTCATCATTTTAATTAATAGCTACCTGCGCATGCTTTAAGTCGGACGCGAACTGGCTATTTTCGATTAAAGTGCTTCATTAAAATTAGTAATAATAATTATTGGTGCATCTGTACTGTACGGTAGTACTAGTCACTGCAGTGCCTTTGATAATCGACGTACAGTATGAGGGTGCGTATGCAGCTACGTAGTACGTACGTGCGGCATCGCTATGAATCATAGAAGTCTGCTGTCTGCAGCAGTGCAAAGCTGCACTCAGCTGCGGACACTTGAGCCGTAGTCAAGCTGAACAGACAGAGCTATTTTGTATCTGTACTCTGTATCTCTCTCTGTCCTCTATTCAGCTAGACTACGGCTGAGCCGTGACTCACATCTCACGTACGAGTACCGGCCACTTTTTGACAGCTGAACACAGTCCAGCAGCAGCTATACCGGAGAGTGCAGGCGTATTAGCAGCACGTATTGTACGTCTACCAGTACAGCGCGTGCCACTTGCAGCGGTGTAAGTGTGCGTGTGTGTGCAATGTTTTGAAATCTTCGGAAAATCATCAGCTGGCCATAAACTTCCACGAATACGAGCAATAAGCGCTATCTACTGCAAAAGCAGATACACCGTCCCAGCGCAGGCATTACACCACTCGAGAGACAAATTGTTGGAGCATCCAGCACTTTTATCGAGCCGAATACTTGGTACATTTTGCAGCCCATCACACGGCATTTGACGATTTATCGAAGGGATTGCTTTCTCCATTGCGATTGCCGCCGAATCGAGCCATTACCATTAGCCGCGATTGATAGTGAACGATACTGTACTACAGTAGTCTGACTGTTGGGCGGAAATTGCAGATACTGGACGACGTGGACGCCAGTTACGCAACTGTGCGTTCCTGCATAATCACGCTGCATTCTTGCCAGGATTGTCTAGACAGGAGCTGCGCCCAGTGAAGAGCGGAGAGATGGCTGACGAGAATTTGGTGCAGGTGAGGGGAAAGTAAAAAGTTGGCTGTAAACTCTTGGTAATTGCCTTCATAGAAAACGCTGCGAACCTGCACGCATGTGTTCTCCGGTGGGTGTATGTTGCTTTAGCTTGCTTATTAGCCATTACATTTACGCATGACACACTACACAGTAGTGTGTGCAAACAAACGCGTTTTTCCACCCAAACCTGTCCGATCAGCTGGAAACTTACGAGCTGATCGACAAATATTTTATTGATGTGCGAATTGCCATGACGATCACACAGTAGCGGCTGGTAAATATAATTCCTTGACTGAAGCCTTCCCGTGGAGGGCTTTCCAGTTTTGCGTGTAAAGAGGTTAAAGTTGAGTGCTGACCGATCCGCAGATTCAATTTCCTAATATAAACAATTTAATCACCGCCATATTTTTATGGCACTGAAAAAGTTGCGATATATATCGATTTGGCAAACTCGCAATAGATCATAAATGCTGGCAGGATTTCGGAAAAAAATTTTAGAAAATCGATTAATTTAAATTTGCGTACAGACGACTCCGATGCTGAATGTTATGCTTAACCTTATATTTATTGTATTGGGTACTGGTTTCTTTATTTTAATGCCTAACGTTGTGTTTTATATAATGCTGAATGTGATGTTTAAGTTAGTGGTAAATGTTATGGGCAATTTAATTGGTTTTCCCGGAATTTATTTAACGAGAAATGAACGATACAGAGAAATATTAACTATCCTTAATGTGCATTCTGCGGAGTCTGGCCGAGCAGCGTAATCCGAAGCGGCGGTCTGGAAATGTCGCTGCAAATAGCGGTGTAATTTCTGTCAAGGAAAACGGGCGCATTGGCCGCGAGGCGGTGTTTGTTGGCAAGCGTGGAACTGCCGGGTGTTTAGAATACAGTAATCTGGGCCTTCTGGCCCGTATTCAATCAGGCTGCACGGGATGGCCATCGATTTTTCCCGCTGATTATCCTCAGATTACGCCTGCTTTGTAATCTGACCACTTTTCTGTGCCGCCGTAATTAAATTCCTGTACAGCATATCAGGTCGTAAAAAAAATGTATTATTGTTTTTGTGGTTTCGCGGTTCTGCATCAACGAGCACCGCGGCCTTTTGCCGGTGTACACGCGGTGACGTCACTGTCCAGCACCGTTTTTGTAGCGCGTTGGGTTTCCGCCGCGACTGTCAGTGTTGGTAGCGGCTGTTGTGTTGAGTGACAGTAATCGGAGGTAGCGTGGACAGCGTCGCTCCTGAGGGGAAGTTGTTGTTAATTGGCCCAGCTTGATGGGAAGCTAGGCGAAAAAGGGAGAGAGCTGCGGCGGCTGAAGTGGCGCCGAGATTGTTGTTGGCGGGCAGCTTAGACGTGGAGCGAGCGTTACTGTGCGCACACTGCAATTCGCACCGGCAACGCTCTGCCAGTGCCGTTGAGCTGACGATTTCCGGGAGCTGGGAATTAGTGTAGGCACTGTGAGAGCCGGAAATTGGATGGCCAGCTAGCTAGTAGTAGTAGCTGGCAGGCTGCGTGTGCCTGTGTTGCTGCACTTGGAGTGTGCCGTCCACGAGTGCACACACCGTCCTCAAGTACGCATCAACTGTCAGCACTCGCTCTCCAAACAACTCACAGATTACGCCGACTCCACTCTCCTGTATCTAGGCACCGAACAAAAAAACAACAAATTGGAACAAATCTTCATTTAGTCGACACAGAAAATAAATTGTAATTCCAATAATTATTTTATTTTTATGGAAACTAGTTTATGTAATTCTATAGCACGATAAAGACATTAAATTCTACTTCCGGTTACAAAACAACGTTTTTGGATTTTTTCGACAGGACAGATAACGGACGCGACATTATCTTGTTGGTTTGTCATTGCTACGAGTTTCGTTAGTTTTCTGTTTCATTAGTTTCATTAGTTTCATTAGGTACAGTTTGTACAGACGGTATTAGCATTCTTGCAGAAAATTTCGCCGTAAATCGTGCTTGCCTTGTATAATTATTTTTGCAATAAAAAAATCCAACACACTGTACGTAACACATGAACCGCGCCTCGTCGAATCGTGCACCCGAGTGGCCATTTTCCCAGATTCCCTTTGGGGAGTAGTTTATTCCCTGCTTAATCTGCTTTTTCCGTGTCCGATGGTTTCTTCCTCAAAATCATATCTGGAGCGAACGTCGAATAATTTAGCGAACGTAGCGCCTATTATGCCGGCAGTACGCGTACTCGTATCAGTAGAGTAATGCATCGACCGGCGCGGCGCTGCTCGGGGACAGTTATGTCGTTGGCCAGCGCGCAATCAATAGCGATTCAATAGTAATAACTGCCGTTAAATATTGCATCTAAACAAATCCGCCGGCTTTTGTCGCCGTCATGAGATGTGTTTGCGTTTTTGGAATTTCCCTTTCACCACGCGGAAAAAGAATTTGCAGTACACCGGCGATCGTCGCCTACTGTACACTGCCAATTCAATTACATTTCTTGCCGTTTAAAGAATTATCAAATATTTGACCAGGGATTTGCCAGTATCATCACTTTGCCAATCAAAAAAATTTATATGAACAGTAGAACTGGTTAATTTCTACCAGACGCACATATAAAACGAATTATTTCTCGAGAATACAGTTTAAACACAAATTATTGTGGAGACAAGCGGTGTGGAAAGACACACTTCTTTATTTTTTCCCATTTAAAGGAAATTTGGTTTTTGTCTAGTCGATCGCCAAAATTATGATACTGCGAATTATTTTCCTTAATTTTATGCGAGCACTAAAACCACCAGAGGCTCTCATAAAATTGTTTGCTTTTTGAAAATAAATTTTAACAAATTTTATTATGCAGGCAAGCGGCATAAAAAATGTGTAGAGTTAAAATTAATGGGTAGAAGCAGGAAAATGCGATTTTATGGGACCTCTCAGCTGGATATCTCGCAGCAGCAGGCTCTGCGTGAGGCAGCGAGCACAACACAACTGAACACCGATAAATGCGCAGTCGGTGTTGATCATGAGCGAGGGAAATCGGTTTCTTCAGCCGGAAGAAGCCTGCCAGTTCGGGACAGTGTTGACTGTTGTGTGTTGCAGTTCCATGGCAGTCGTCGGTCGCCGTGTATATGTATCTAGCTGCGCGGGCTGTTTACGCGAGCCGGCGCAGCGCTCGTAATCGTTAAGGCCCGTTTTATAGGAAATTGATAAGGTACTAAGCGCCGGCTGTTGGCTCCGCTAATCAGCTGTAAGCCGGGCCTCGTTAAATTAATCCCCGCTGATAAAAGAGTTTACACGCGCGCAGCTTCGGGGCTTCCAGTTCCTTCGGTTATAAATTGTACAGTCTGCCGTTCTTTATTGGTATTTTGCAAAACGGCTGCTTCGCAGATTCAAGTTCGGCGTTTTGAATTACATGGCAAATAAATGTGACATATATCGTTGAAATTAGCAACACTAAGAAATCCTCTGCATAAACCAATTGTAAATAAATCAAAAAATTTTACTTCTATGCCAAAATTAGAGAGTCAGAAAAATTACAGATTTGAAAAAACCACTAGGAAGAAAAAGCAACAAATTGTCCACTTTTGTATAAGGGATTGTTTTTCTTGTGCTAGCGCGATTTCTGCGCTGCTGTTGTGAAGTTAGCTTTATCAGGCGGAGATTTGTACATAATAAAATTTTAGTAGAGTGCATAATAAAATAAATTTAATTTAATTTGTACATAATAAATAAATTTAATTTGTACATATTAAAATTTTAGTAATTTTTAAAATTTTTATGTCATTTGCGATTTGCGTACCGAAACAATATCAGTGTTGCGCAGGCATATAAAAATTTTGGGAAGGATAGATACAGACAGATACGTACATTTATGTAAAAATTGAAAAATATTACTTAGTAATGTGTCGATATAAAAATAATACGCGCGCCTGTAATACATACTTTCATACAGTACTAGTACGTGTAGTATATAATATATGACTGCGTGGAGAAAAGTGAGTAGCGTAATTGAAATGTGACTGTGTGTTTGGGAGTATTGTGCGGGATGTGTACCGAAGACATTATCCCGCTCGGCCGCGTCCACACTGGGCCCGGCCCGTGCGGTTCAGATTAGCTGCGCAGTGCATACACTGCATCCCGCTGCCGCGTACACTGATCCCGGCGAACGACTGCATCAGCCGGTGGCGCGAACAATAGCGCCACACACTGCCATCGATCCCGCACGCACAGGCACACGGCCCAGGCGGAAGCTGGGCGCGGGCCGCGTTCACGGCACAAAAGCGGCCCAACACGCCGCTTTTCCGGTCCGCATAGTCTCCGTCACGTACTTGACTGCTGTGTAGATATACCGCATATATCAGTGCGTCGACTGTGACTGTCCACGCCTCGCTAACTGCCGTCGCACTGCACACAGGCACACAGGCATGGCATCCCGATTAATTATGGATAGTGCCCATTTCGGCTGATTTTTTGCTCCCACTAAATCAACTTCTTCCCATTCATTCGCCGCGGCAAAACAGGCGCAGTGCTTGACGATGAACCCGCCCGGATCACTCTTATTTCGAGTACTGTACACATTATTATATATACCGCTCCTTAATCTGCGTAATGAAGTTAATTCTCATGCTGTCCTTATTCCCGTTCTTTGTGCTGTACGGAATATTAGTGTGCTTCTTGACAAGTCAAGTGCGGTTGAAGTGTATCTCACCGCAGCTGTGTGGAGTGGCAGCTATGCGCTGATTGCGTCGTTTATTTCATTCCCTAATTCGTTGTTTATTTTGGAGCGGAAGTCATGGTGCTTTAACCGAGCGTAGCCTGTAGCATGTAGCCACGCATGGCGTCCATCATAATTATTAATACTTTGCGGTGTATCGTTGCAGAGGGTGAACGTCCACACCAGCCACTGCGGCGATGTGTCGGTGCACATTCTGGTGGGTGAAATTGTGAAACTGATAGGCGCACATGAAAATAATCATTTAATGCCCCAATGGCGTAATCCGCAACTGGCAATGGCCCGTTTCACTAACGCCGCAATCTCTGTGCGCACATCCAGGGCGACTACAAGAACATCAGCCAGAAGGCCGTCTTCATCACCGTGCACGACTTTGGAGCCAATGGTGAGCAGTCAAACAACAATAATTATTCAGTCAGATGCGTATCTGAATTTTCTCTAGCTGCGCGATAATGTATTTCTTCAGACTTTTAATGGGAAATAATTAATAAAAATTCTGAAAATAGTTTAACATTTTTGTGACAATTTTATGTAATAAAAACTGAATGCCGGAAACTTGTCGTTGATCTGTCAACTTACTGAAGCGAAATGTAAATTGCATGCATGAATTCTGTTTCCCTGCATAACGATACGTACAGTATAAGAATACATAGTTTTTTCATATGTAATTTCCAGCGCGAGATGAAATTATTATTCATCGTTAATTTTCAATGGGAATAAATTAATTGTGTCTGTGGTTTGTTATTTATCTGCAGCGACGAGCTTCGACCGCTTCATCAACCACGAGTCCATGACGGAAGTGCGCGCCAAGTCGGTGTGGATCAACTTCGAAGTGCCGGGCCAGAGCCCCAACGCGCCGGATCTGCCGCACGAGTAGGTCGCCTCCGTTGCGTTGTTGTTGCGGCGGCAGTTGTGCCCCAGTTTGAAAAGGTCACCCATTACCTTCTTAACGTTGCTCTTGTGTTGCAGTTTCAAGTTTCCGTCGCTGCAGGAAATCGGCGAAGATCTCGTCGAGGTCCTTAATCAGCTGCAGTAAGTTCACCGCAGTCAGATAAATGCTATTTCTATCATTTTGTATGAAGCGGTGATACATATTTTAATTAATAAAGATATTTTTATCATACATATAAAAATTTTGTAATAATATAAAATGGCCACAGACAGTCCGCTCTTGATTGTGCGCAGAACGTAATCGCTTTTTTTCTGTTATGCCTTTCTTCGTTGCTGTATGCTATAATTATGTAAATAATTATTATTAATTATTTTTTGCTATAATACTATAATTATTATCATAATTAGTATGCTATAATTATTATTAATTATTTTTTAATTCTTAACTGTGCAATGATGGCCGTTGTTAATGGAACTATGACTGTAATGTCGCGATTTGAGAATATAAATTAATGTAAGTGAAAAAATTATGTAAAAATAAAAATCACCTGTAAACAGTATTAGCTAACTCTGAAACGATCACAGAGACACAGACTTCTTGCTAATCGTGTATCGATTTCATTAATTTATTAGATATTTTCTATTTATTTATTTACTTATTTTTTAATTTTGTTTAGTATTTTTCCCTGAATTTGTTTCTTCTACTAACTAATCTTATTATTTTTTCCATAATAGTACACAACTGATTTTTTTTTTAATTTTGATCTGGAGTACAGCGTAAATTGCAGCAAATTACCGCTGCTGCCGGTAATGCGATCCGGCAGCGTAGAAACCGAGCGAAACGTTGACACTAGCTGACCCGGCAGTTACTAAATATTTGATCTCCAGCACAGCATTACAATTCGGCAATGAAAACTGTTGCAAGAAGCGATTATATGGTGCAGTTATCAAGTGGCCGGGAGCCGGTCCGGTGTAGCGTTATTTAATTCCCCTTTTGCCGGCGCTCATTCAGCGTTTGTGCTGACGGAGACGATTTGGAGTAATGCGATCGCGGTTGAATGCGGCCGCAGTCAGCCGGGGTCGGCTGTACTGTATACAGTATACCGCGCTGTAGCGTTAGTTGGCGTGGCGGAAGACGGCCTGTTTGCTTTAACCTATAATATTGTGCTATAGCGGCTGTTTGTTTGTTTAGCGTCCAGTATGTGGTGGGATTCGGAGAGGGCGCCGGTGCCAACATTCTGACGCGCTTCGCCGTAAGTTGCTCGCTTTTTGCTAGTAATTACCAGTGTTCGCAGCCAGCACGTCGGCGATCATGTACACCCGCATTATTCATCCGGCTGATGATTTATTGCCGCTGTGCTAACTGTCCGACTCTAACTGGACCGCACTAACCATTTTCTGCTATAGCTACGTCAAGTGCATCCAGAATTTTTATTCTTCTAAAATATTCATCCTAAATTTTTTGAAATAAGTGTAATACCGACAGCTTTCTAAGAAGAAAAAAATAAAATAAAAATTTTTGCACGTGTTTTATCGGTAAAAAAAAATTCGCGGTTGTCAAAACAAGATGGGTACAAAATATTTATTAAGCGGTGTCTAGAATGTGTCGTGTAATTATTGCTTATGAGACGTGACGATGGAAAAGAAACATAAGATTTTGTTGGGTATTTTGTAGATGACGTATCCGACGCGCGTTCTGGGCCTGTTGGCCATCCACCCGACCGCCACCTCGGCCGGCTTCAAGGAATGGGTCAAGGACAAGGTAGTTATGTCTGCAAAATAGCTACTCTATCAAAAATTCTCCATGACGCTGGTGTCCATTTTTCGCCGATGTTGTTATTGATGGAGGCTACCGTTGACAGATGATGAGTTGGAAGATGAAGAACGCCAATCCGAGCGCGGAGGACTACCTGGTCATGTACAAGTTCGGCAATGTAAGTTAAAACGCCGCTCGCTTCTCTTCCCCCACTGCCTCTAGGGACTGCTGTGGTGTGACCTTTTCACTAAACTGTCTAACTGACCTAACATAATTCTTTTCCGTGGGCTTGGTGAAATGCGCGTGATGTCCTTCTATACTCTAACGGCATTGCAGAATAAAGCCTTCGACGAGGTACAGTGTAGTGTGAATCGGTGTGATGTGTGATCATGAGTGCCCACTATATCTGTCTTCGGTTTCTGCAACCCCCCATTATAAATATTTTTTATAACATGCATTTGAAAGAACGTGTCCTGTGCTGTGTAGCAAATGGAGCGGTCGGAAGTGGAGAACCGGGAGAACATGATCCAGCAGTACCTCAGCGACATCCGCGGCAACACCAACTTCAAGAACCTCCACGCTTATATGGACGCATTTCTCAAGTACGAGTACAGTGCCGCGATGATATCCACTTCGCCATTTCCACGAAAGAGCTCACAGTTGACCATCATGTTTTCTGCATTGCAGCCGAAATGACCTGACCAATCAGCTTAGGGAACGACTGACGTAAGCGCAACTCCTTATGTTGGTCCGTTAGCAATTAATTCAGTTAAAGGGAACTTCTCGGGAACAGGTGCGATACGATGATCGTCTGCGGTACCAAGTCTTCATTCCAGCACACCGTGGTCAGTAATACGCAATACTTGCTGTCTACGATACAGAAGATGCGCACTCATGTTGTTATTTATTGCCTTACCGGAAACAAATGAAAATGTGCCGGTTAATATTCAGCGGCCGTATTTGTACAGGTGACCATGTACTCCCACCTGAACCCGCAAAAGTCCAGCCTCCTCAAGATCGACAACGTCGCCGACGTCCTCATCGAAGCGGTAGGT
This sequence comes from Paramacrobiotus metropolitanus, assembly GCF_019649055.1. Lineage (NCBI taxonomy): Eukaryota > Metazoa > Tardigrada > Eutardigrada > Parachela > Macrobiotidae > Paramacrobiotus > Paramacrobiotus metropolitanus. The sequence continues at coordinate 47,733 of NW_026570397.1, read as the reverse complement.
CACCAATTAACACTCTGCACGAGCTGTATTTTGATTGCCTGGAAGAGGCGCTCCCAGATGCATACGCACAGCCTGACAGGCAGCGGTCCGTGTTGCCCCATATTACATAATTAAATGGTTGACCTTGTGGTGCTGCAGCCGGAACAACTGGCCCGCGGACTGATCCTCTTCTGCAAGGGCCTGGGCCTGCGTAAGCGCCGTTTGATGCTTGTCGACCTTTTACCGAAATCTAATGGTCCCCGTGTGCGTAGTGACCTCGGTGTCGACGCCGGCGGAGCGCGCGCGCTCGCTGTCGCAAGGCATGGACGGAGCGCCGCGCCGGCGCATGTCCATGCAGGAGGCCGACGTGCCGCGCCGGCTCTCCACCTCCCGTCCGCCGGAGATCCACTAGCCGCTCCGTTAGCGCTCGCGGCCACCGGCAACGGGTTCTTCGTGGGCCCTCCGACCGACGGGGATTGGACTCTTGCGATGTTTGTTCCATTTAGATTTACACTTGGTGTGCTTGTGGTTGTGGTTACTTTCTTTCTCCATGTCATAGTCCACGTGTACTCGTATCATGTACAGGATAATATTTACTTCCGGCAGCTGATTGATTCTTCGCTGTTGAAGCTGCATTTAGATTCCAGTCGATGCTGTATTGCTGTTCACTTGTTGCTTTAATGTCACTGTTCCGCGGCGCATTCGCTGAATGTTCACGCCGGAGCGGTCTCTAATAATCGCGCTGTTCTTCACTGCACGTCTTCGGGAAATTATACGCTTGGGATTGGTAGTGTTAACTGCGAGCTGCGAGTGTAAAAGAGTGCACGACCAATTACGGGTAGTGTGATATTATTACAGCAGCCGTCACCGCGTCTAGTGTCTCTGTAATACCTGTAACTATGTACACTGTATTGATCGGTATGGCGACCGCGACCGGCACTGCTGTACCGGAAGCCGTGAGCACATCACAGCGGCATTAATTGTCTTGGTTGTGGTAATAAGGCGGCAAATAAGCACTGTATAACTTTCTTCTATATGAGTCTGTGACAGACGCGTCTTTCTGGGAAAATGTCAGTTTTCAAAAGCAGATTCCATATTTTTAATGGTCGACCGGTAAGTGACGGCATCTACAAAGTATCATTCTGCATTCTGCACTTTGCGGGGACAAAAGTCGAAGAAAACCCGTAACTGCCGCCCTGAGCGGGTCGCGCAGCCCAGACAGCCAACCGGAAGCTGCAGAAGCCGGTGCATTTCAGGAGCATTCGGTAGCTAAATTCCTTTGATTTTGGGAGAATGTTCAGTTTATTTTGATTTCCATCAAGCGATTAAACATTTTCTTGGGGAGCATTTTAATAACTTTCTTAATCGCTGACAATGGGGAGGTCTGTATTCAGTATTAACAGACCGGAAGTACTGTCAAGTGGAATGCTTGCCGACTGCCGCCCAGTGCGGCGGTCACCTGCAAAACAAGGTTTACCCAGCTGTCTCGTCAGTCTGGTAACTCTGGTTATTGCAATTCGACATTTTCTGTGATTGACAAGAACATTGAACGGAGTAAATGGTTTTGCTAGGAAGTATGTTCTTATTTATGGTAGCTGAGTAATAATTGCGTGGGAGAATGGACGTGGCGGAGCTGTTCGCGGCGTGCCGTCTAGGCCGTGTGGAGCGCGTGCAGTTCCTGGTGGAGGAGCGCGACGTGGAGTTGAACGTGCGCGACATGTGGGACAGCACGCCACTGTGAGGATCATCCTCATCTTCTCTTACTCCCCCTTGACACTGACGTTGCGCCCGTGATGTCTTGTAGGTACTACGCCTGTCTGTGCGGGCACCGCGCGCTCGTGGAGTACCTCCTGCAGCACGGTACGACTACGCATGCGCTCATTTCCCTGTGATTCTTGAGTTTGCTCATGACGTGCTTGAACAATGAACACCAGGGGCGCGCTGCGAGGCCGACACGTTCGACGGGGAGCGGGCGCTGTACGGGGCGCTGACGGAGGACATTCGCCGGCTGCTGCTGCAGCACAAGGCCGTCACCAAGCACATCCTGCGCCGCAACGAGTACGAGGAGTTCCTGCGCGTGTGAGTGCCAATAAATTAGCTGCAGCTTGCAGTATATTTAGTCACTAGAGCGCTTCTCTGCAGCAGTGAAATGCACCAGTCTGATTCCACGCTACGCATTTGCTACGTAATAGATTCCTTGCTGTTGCTTCTTGATTTTTCAAAAGACTCAGACCAGAGTGAGTCAGTTTTCGTGCCGAAGATGATGAGAAAAAGGAATGGGAATTTCCCGAAACGTTTCCGATTTTAAATTGATTCGCATTGAGCTGCCACCCTGGGCGGCTGCAAATGCTGCAAGCGCCGGAAGTCCCTGAATTTCCTGCATTTAAAATGTTTTGCTTGGAGTTTGTTTGGAAATGAAAGTGAAGTTAGATTGGAAAATGATTTCTCCAGAAACATACAGTGCAATTCCGAGGAACCACTCATGTCTCATACGCACTTGGAGATATGCTTCATACAACGGCGTTATGCGCCTTCCTCACCGCAAAACTGATGTGTGACTTCCGGCGCTTGATGCAGTTGCAACCGCTCGGTGCGGCAGCGTCTGGGACTTGTATTTTCGGTATTAACTTTTACTTTCGATAACGAATAACCCTTCGCCTGCTGTTTGATTTCCCGCACAAAAAAATTATGACTTCCTCGACACTATTTCTAAAAAATAAATTCCAACAAGCCGTTCTTAACTTTTCGAGAAATTCGTCGTTCGGGAGCAGACTGTTGCAAATTAAAACCAACCGACTTTCTGTCATGAAGCGTACAAAATGCGACGTGACGTTGTGTAATAAATAATACATAATAAATAATACGTAATTGTGTAATAAATGATACATGCATGTACAGATAGTTACCGGTACTCAATAATTTTGGGTATGTTAAAGGCAGGTTGTAAGGTTACTTTTGTGCAGGTTATTGGAGAGCGACACGGACGGCCTGGCGGACGTGGCGTTGGTGATTCACGAGGAGCGCTTCGCGGCGCACAAGTGCATCCTGGCGGCGCGCTCGCCCTACTTCCGGCGCCAGCTGGCCCGCCGCTGGCGCGACCGCGACGTCATTCGCAACCAGCACCCGCTGGTGGGTAGCTGCGTCCTCACCACCCTAACCTCTGCTTGCTTCTTCTCACGCGAACCACGCTGCTCAAGAATCAGCTGTACCGCGACTAAAACTGCTTCTTGTGCTTTCAGTGTGATGTGATCGCAGAAGCTCAAGATAAACCTGTAATGCGAACTGCCAAGTGACTAAGTCGTAGTAATTCCGGGGCGTTTTCACTGTCCGACTGCTGCAGGTGGACGCCAGCGCCTTCTCCGCTGTTCTGCGCTACATCTACGTCGGCCGGCTGGAGATCGACGTGGAGCTGGTGGATGACTGTCTGCGGCTGTGCAAGCAGTTCGGGCTGGATCATTTGGAGGAGCGACTGCGCCGGCAGAAGGCCGAGGCCAAGTTCTTCGGTAAGCCTGCCTCCGCCATTCATACCCGTCTTTTGCACTGCTGGTCGGCCGATGCCGGCTGCCTTTCTCTACACGAATCGTAGCCGTCGTTGGTGTGCTTACAGTGGCCACCAAGATGGGCCGCACCCGTGTGCGCACGCTGGTGATTGAGCCGCGCGCCGGCCAGCACGAACTGCACGCCGACCTGGCGCAGCTGGCCCGCCACGCGCTGCCGCCCGCCGACTTCCACTGCCTGCCCTTCGACGACGACAACGACGGTCCTGATGACGAGGACGAGTGGCGCCACCTGGCCGACGTCGTCTTCGTCGTCGAGGGCCAGCACTTCCGCTGCCACAAGGTGCGCCGCGTACTTGATCGACACACCAACGACAACAACACCATGTAAATTTGTATTCCCTCCATCGCAGGCATTTTTCTGTTCACGGAGTGAATTTTTCAAGTAAGTCTGGTCATGCTCCGTTTCTCCGGTCTCTGGCGGCGCTGTGAAATGATTTGCCGGTTGATGCAGAGCGCTGATCAACGACCACTTCCACGAGTCCGCCGCCGACCACACCGGCATCCCCGTCATCACGCTGCACGACATCTCCGCCGCGGCCTTCACGGCCGTCGTCTTCTACATGTACCAAGATTCCGCGGAGGCATGTCGCCTTTTTTCTGCATTGCTTATTGCCTTACTGCTCTCAACAGGTGCACTTGTATGGATGTAGATTGGCGCGGACATCGTGACGGAGCTGCTGTTCACGGCGGAGATGTACCTGCTGCCGGGGCTGAAGAAGCAGTGCGCCGGCGTCATGGCCGACCATCTGGACTGCGGCAACGTGGTGGGGGTGCTGCGGGTGGCGCGTCAGCTGCAACTGCCACGGTTGCAGGCCGCCTGCGTTGAGTTCATCGCCAAGAACATCGAGACGGTAAGTTTTTTCCTTAATTCGACTGTTCTCAACAGCCGATCACTTTCGCTGTTCTTTTTATGAAATAAATCAGCCACGCTTTCCTGTTTCTTGTCCGTACGAAAATCGTTAAAAATAAATCTTGTACATAAAATTTGTAAAAATAGTAATAAATAATAATAACAATAACTAAAAAAAATAAATATTAATTCTAACAATTCGATATAAAATAAATAATAATTCTAAATAAAATAAATAAAAATTCTAATATGTAGTTCTAAATGGAATAAATAGCAATTCTAATAATAATAATTCTTGTATATTAAATATTTATTCCTTTAAAAATTTGATTGCGTGGTTTATTGGTTGTTCAAAGTAAACAGCGCGAGTCTGGTCATCGACGCTGTCGCAGCGGCTTCGGTTGGTTGGAAAGACGACCAAACTGGCTCATTTAGAGGAAGTAAAAGCCGTATTTGTCTGCGTAGTTGATCCGCAGCGCGGAGCTGCAGGCGCTGATCGTGGAGGACGCGCAGGATGTGCAGGAGCGCCAGGAGACGGACACGATCGACGGTGAGTGGCGGCGTACGTTTAACTAGAATTCTTTCGACTAATGATTGACTGAACGGCGCTGCAGTGGTGGACGACATCCGCTTCTACGTCACCAGCAACGTGCAGACCACCAGCCAGATGGCCGACGCGCGGGACCGTCTGGCGCTCATCGACGGCCTGCTGGAGCAGCTCGGGCTGGACGCCTAACGGGCGGCACTGCCACGGTACTCTAGCCAACCTCTTTCCCAATGCAGCGAAATTCTATTAAATTCGGGATTCAGTTTTTCCCTTTGGGCTTTTACTCTCCGGCGTGATCTTCTTGATGGCAACAAAACCAATTTTTCTATGAGCCTTTGTATCTAGTTTTCGTTTCCGGGGGTGGTTTTACCAATAAATTAAAATGTGACAAAATAATTGCATTTATATTAAACGCATTTTTAATGCGGTGGTTTAAATTGCCGGGACTCGTGCTACAACCATCGCACAGAGTGGCACGCATATTAGGAGACAACACAAAGCATCCACATTTAGCAATCAAAATATCACAGCGATGCGCACAGCCGATACACCGCTCGCCAGTGGCATCGCTTTAATGACAGAAACCATCAACTCGTTGCTGCCATATTGGTGTATGTTGTTGGTAGCGTTGGCAAGTTTATTGCCGCGATTGTCCTGCGCCCTAGCGGAGGAAATTGCTTACTTGTACCGCTACAGTACGCTCGTACATCCGTTATATAAGCAACTGTGTAGTGCGGGCCGGCGCCGGCGCCGGATGGGAGCGGGTCCCGTCCAGTTGACTGTAAGGCGTCGGTGACAAGGCTAACCAGGGATTAGCGCACTCTCCTCCCGCGGCTAATCCCCTAACGGGCCTGCTTGACAAATTGCCGGCAAAAAAGAATCCCATTGCCTTATCAGGACTTGATTATCTCTTGCGCACACAAACACAGCTAACCGCCTTTTCTTCCTGCATTCCTTGGCCTCGCTCTGGCTGCGACGATACAGCCCGGCCTCGCGCTGTGCCGGCTGTATCAGTCGGTGTGCCGTGCGCGGCTTGACTCCCTCCGCTTCCGCTGGGATGTTCATAAAACGCACATCCAGCAGCTGCTGGCAAATAATACATCGCTCTGTGCCGTGTGCCAGCAGCACAGGCGATCGATGCCGGACGGATACACCGGAACCGCTACATGTATGCCTCATGTATTAATGCCCATACAGCGGGCGCTGCTGGCTATTGAAAGAGGCGCACGATCCGTGTAGGGGATGTTTGTCGTGTAATGCGCGGCATATAATATACAGGGAAGCGGCGCGATCCCGGACGCTAAATGCCGCCGATCAGCGTCATCCACGCCGCGCGGTATAATTAGCCCAATCAGCTTATTACCGAGGTACGCCGTAAACAGCCCTGCATAGAATACAGACAGTAGAGGGAAACGCTGACGCACAGCGAAAAAAGCGTTACAAACAGCGCCAGCGGGCGGCCGGCGCGGCGAAGGGCTGTGCGTTCCTGGTTGGGATTGCGCTTATCGATCGGATGCAGAGAGGCATGTACGGGAGTAATTCCACTCTGGCATTCGGCCGCGATAGCAGGGAAAACATACAGCCACTTTAGCTGGGTAAGGCGTTTGACTTATGAGCTGCTGCGCTGAGTGGCGCAACAACAGCGCTGCATATAGCGGTACAGTCTGCCCGCTCTCCCGCGTCGATATCTATCCCGGCCGGTCGGATGTATAGCGGCAATATTCTGCGCAGCGTCGATCCCTTCCATTCCCTTTCCATTCCCTTTCGCTTCCCGATGCGACGCCATCAGGCCAGAGCGCGGCAGGCAGCCATAGCAGCGAGCCGGGAAGCCCGCGCGCTGCCAAGTACATCCGCCGCTCCCCCGCTGATAATAGCCTGGATAGCTGCATTCCGCACAATTGCCGGTTGGCGCCCCGTCGCATTATACAGACAGATGTATGGGTCCGCCACACGGCACTCGCTGTGGATAACGGCCGGTTCGGCGGCCCGCCTGCCGGGCGGCGCTGACGGCTTGCGAGCCGTTTCTCCACACACTGTACAAACACCCAAAGGTCACGCTTTATATATACGGTCACTCTTTATATATTTTATATATGTATACATCACTCTTTATATATATATGTAAAACACCCAAAGGTCACTCGTTATATATGCAGTCACTTTATATTTTATATATGTCACTCTTTACATTATGTAAAATACCCAAAGGTCACTCTTTATATATACGCCGGTCGCTTTATAATAATATCAAACCAATTAGCCAGATGTAATTACAGCGCCTAATCTACGGACGTATCGTCTTACGCAGTTATCTGGCGCCTCGATAGATTATTGATCGGCCAGCTGATGATTATATATGCCTAATTGTGCGTATAATATTACCGGCGCATCTACAGGTGTCTTACTGATTCCACTCAAGCACTTCGTTTCACTATTTGGCCCGTTGTATGTAAATTAATAACCGATAGCGAGCAGTGTGTAGCGCTTAAGCGGCTTACAAGCGGTATTAGCGCCAGCGTCAAACATCACGCAGGGAATGTGTAGCAACGGGAGAGCACTCGCATCCGGACGGAACTCGGTTGCAGTCAAGTGTCGAGCCGGCTGGCGGTGTGTCCGTGCTTTGGCAGCGGTGCTGACGCGTTGTTCTTTTAGAGTACATGTACAGATACAGCCAACAGGAACGCGTCAGCTGCCCTGCACTCCGTACACACATCCTGCACGCTCTCCACTAAGTGCGTATCCATACGTGCCGCGTCGCTGTACGAGTGGCTGGATGGCCGGGCACATACTTTTTTCTCCATTTCGCTTTGCGTCGCTGTTGGCAACGCTGACACGCAGCTGGCTAACGTCAGTGTTGGCATGCCATGCAACGCAGCGCGAGCGCCGAGCGAGAGAGCCTTAAAGATCAGCGTTGTTTCCTCTGTATCTGTAATCAATTAGTTGACTAGCGATAGATATACAGTGCAGCGCTGCCTGGCCGGGCCCGCTCTGTGTGGTAGGGCATATGCATCTGTGTACACGGTGTGGCACGCCATTTTGAAATAAAATCATTATGCGGCTGACTGCACGAACGCCATCAACAACGGACACCTTCCGGACTCGTTAGGCCGGCCATTGTCGCATTAGGCCGTGCGACCGCCGCACTGCGGCCCTTGCCGGGAGAGGCGACAGGATAGGCGCCGGCCGCAAACGACCCTTTCGTCTCATTATCACTGGTGTGCTCTCGTGGCGCTGCAGCCTACCCCGTATCGTTTATTCCTAAGCCGCCGTGAATCTTTGACGCGGGATTGTCCTGCTGGCAATTGGATTATCCCCCGATTTCCGTGGACGGCGTGATTGAGTGACGGGCGCCGGCTAATTAGCAGGTAAGCCGATCGTCGACACACACACAGCGGAAATGAGGCTGTACAGGTAAGCGCAGGCCTGTCGGGACGGGCGCGGGCGCATCGCCTGGCCGGCTGTATGTATCTGTTCCCTGGAGTCACCTGCACCGGGCGGCGCTGGCAAATTAGCCCCGGCTGCCACTATTGTTCCGCTTAGTGAGCGGAAGTGCGGCGCTATCGCTGCGTTGCGCCTGCCAGCGATTATCTATCGGCCAGGTTGAATGGCGCGCGGTAGCGGTGTATCGGGGCGCTTACGTAAAGCATTGATTGCTCATAATAGTCTAATGTGTCAATGCGCACATCTCCCGCATTACCATCCAGCACGCAGGCACCGCCGCGGCACTGCGCGTGTATGTGTATCCACGCCGGCTAATTCGAGCGGAAGGGAATCAGATGCCCGGGCGATATGCCCGAGATTACCTTGCCGCCGTTTATGTAATCTGTTGACAAACAAGTCAACCCGCTCCTTCTCCCTAACCGGGATTATGTGTTGGATAAGCGGCACATTTCGTAAAATTTTTTTTACATTTTTTGCGACGATTTTCTGATCCTGTTTATGCCGGTGTGGCCGTGTCGCGGCGCTGTCAATAAACAACGCCGCCGCGCGTTTACACAGCTGCCTGAATTATGCCGACGGTGCTGCGCGGCGGGCTGACCTATTGTGGCGTGACGCCGGGCGTTCATTAGCGCCATATGTGCGCGCGCGTTGTGGTAACCTTTCGCCAGGTCTCGGAGGCTGCGCCGGCGACAATGGGCTGCCGTGGCAGTGCCACATTGCCAGCGCGTAATCCAATTGTGAGCCTAGTCATTTGGCCACTTAAAGCCAGCATCTTTGGTACACAAGACAAAACTACAAGACGCGCGCATAGCACAGCAACGCAGCTTATGTTGCCAGCCCGCGCTGGCGCTGACTGGCAACATGCGCGATAAGAAGCCGTTTTTCTTGCTGGCACAGCTTCTTTGGCACTGGTCCGCCGGCATTGATTGGCTGTGGCCTGTCTTCCTCGGGCTGTGGCAGAAACAGAAACGCAGGCAGGCCGAGCGCTCCTTTGTCCGCCTCGGCTTGTAGTACACGCGTCGCAGCCGGCAACAACAACGAAGGGATCCATCCGCTGCTGGCATGAACAGCGCTACATGCACATATATCCGTCCGCTCCGATCCGATCCGCTATATCCGCGGATATATAGATGCGGAGGGGATCGGTCTGCATTAGAACACTAAGTGTGCAAAGTCACTAGTTAGTCTGCTTGTAACTGTACATTGTGTACACATCACAAGCACTCCGCTCGATAGCCCGAGTACACACAGGCCAAACATCATGCCACGCACTGAATTCATTCCCCAGCAGCGCCGGCCCGGGCAGGCCGGAGAGCGGCGCAGCGCAGACGAGACAGGAGAGGGAATATATGCGTTGCACAAGAGCCAGCAGCAGAGAGAAGGAGACGGCGCAATGGGCATCTAATGGTGTTCGGAGAGAATTATTACACATTGTGCAACATCCGCCCTCGCAACTTGTCCAAGATATCCCCACCGCCGCCGACCGTCCCGGTGGCGGCCGGCATCAGGTTAATTAAGCGCGTCTCGAGGTGCATGTACAGCGTGGCAGACAGGGCGCTGTTTAACGTGCACTGTTTAACGCGGCCGGGCGACGACAGAGATCCCGGTGGGATCGCGTGACCGCCGCCGCTTAGCCTTCCGCGTCGCCTTCCCCTCACCTACGCGCATATTAGTCTCCGCTTCCGCTGCGCAGTGTCCGCTTGACCAGTCGCTCCCCCAATGCAGTTAATAAAAAAATCGACAGTTGAATAAATAGATGCAGGAGCGTGTTTTCCCCAAAGATATTCTAGAGCGTGTACACGCCATACTGCGGCGAGTGTGGATGTCCATGTATACAAGAGTCGATCGATAATCTCTGCCCAATGACCCACGAAGAGGCCAATATCGGCCGGCAATTCGCACTGCCCAGCTCCTGTATGTGTCGAGCCAATGAGCCGGCTGCAGCGCCTGCGCCAACACAGTGAACGCACCGGCTGCAATCACGCAGGCCTCACGCTCTTCCTTTTCATCCTTCCGCTTCCCCTTTGACCTCACTATGCACCCACCATGCACCGTGTTTTTTGCTCTATATGCGCAATATGTTGTATGGCTGAAATCAAACATTCTGACGTTTTACATCTTATTCCTTAAATCAAATCATTTCAAAAGCAAACGGCTTCTGTGTTGAATAAACCGTTTCAAGAAGACATATATGTTTATATATATAAAAAAATTGTGGAGAAAGATATGTAAAGTCAATATCAACGAATTGGCTGAGAATTTTACGCCTTTACTTAAAATTTTATGTGAGCGAAACATGAGTCATCTTTAGCAGTTGTGTTAATTTCAGCGCAAAAACTTTCGGAAAAATGTATTATAAATAATTTATCTGCAAATTTCAAATTGTTTCAAAATCACCTTAAATTTCTTTGAATGTTAACCATTAACTGGCCCAAATATCTTGCAAAATTTTGTTATAGTACGATTTTCTGTTCTCCTGGCGCCTGTGCACACTAACTTTTTTATGCACACAAATTTTAAAAAAATAAACCGTTTGTTAGTAGAAGCGATGGGCATTTACAGCGGATGAATTATGCGCGGTATCGACTGTCGTCGTGTCGCGTACAAATTAGGCTCGATTACACAGCGCTGCAGCGGAGGTGGGTCCGGCATAAGCGGAGCAACTTCATGTTGCAGCGGCGGAAGTAAGCGGCGGGATGAGTTAGGACATTTTCGGGCCTGGTAAATTTATCGCTGTTTAGCGGCCGGCATTCTGACGTGGCAGCATGCGCATAAAAAGTCATTAATTTTCGGCCGGAAAGGCCGCTGCACTGCTCCGTGTTCTCTTACACAAGTGCGCCCGTATTCCGGCCGCAATGGCAGCGCACGACGCGTTACTGGCCCGTTAACGCCGCCATCCAGCACCGCGCTAATTGTGCCGGCAAATGCATATATATGCCGTATTAATCCGTCCGCGGAATGCACCGCAGCCGCACACTGGCACACACAGACCGACTTTATGGCGGCGTTTAAGCGCGCGCTCCCACCGCGTTATGGCCCCGGCGCTGATGCATTCGGCGGGCCGTTTTACGAGGGACAGCGTTTTTCCGTTAGCGCCACTCAACCGGCCTCCATTATTAATCCGGCCGCGCTAATAGTTTTCCCATTGCCCGATTAATATTGTTTCAAATCCGTATATACAATATATGTGCGCATTACGTACGTCGGCGATATTGCACTTTATCAGCGGAAAGTGAGGGTATACAGTGACGCAGGCAGGTCTTAGTGCGGCCGCGGGATCAGCCGGGCTTTTTGCCGGCATCCACGGTAATTGGTCTGCTTTCTGTAAGCGATTACGGATCAAATTGAATTACGGCCCGCTGCACGTCAGCGACAGGAGCGGGCGCACATTCCATTACCCGTAAACATATAGTCCCTCTATACGCGCCGCTGGCTAATGCGTCGGACGGGCCGGCTGCGCTGTATCTGTACGTGTACAGTAATTAGCCTGGACGTGCGCCGCGGCAGCACGTCCGCCTAATTGCGGCACGCGCCGCTCTTGACAGTCTCACCGATCGCTCATCACTCCCGTCACGGCGCTATCTATCCTCTCTTGCAGATACGTCGATCCATCTTCCCACCCGACGACAGCCGGGCAGGGCCACGGCGCACGTTGGGCATGCAGCGACACGGCCGGCGCGTGGCGTCGCGCGATGAGGATTAATCTGCGGATAGACGCGCGGGCCCCGTCGGTGTCCCGTTTCCGGTTGGGCCAATTATGCCAGTAGCCAGCCGGATGTTGTTGTGAGACAGCCTGTCATGATCACTTCCCCGGCGCTGCCCTCTGCTTGTCCGCGTTCGTATAGACTCGACGTTTGAGTAAGCGCCCGCATGGGCGTTGGTGCGTCGCCGCGGCGGTGATGTGGCGCTGTTCATCCCGGTCGTTCCCCGCTGACCCGGGCATCATCTGCTGATCCTCCTCATCTGTGTCTCTCTTCTTCCCTTCCTCCGTTCGCGCCGGGCATGGACTCGGAGAACCGCGTGATCCTCAACGTGGGCGGCATCCGGCACGAGACGTACAAGGCCACGCTGAAGAAGATCCCGGCCACGCGGCTCAGCCGGCTGACGGAGGCCCTGGCCAACTACGACCCGGTGCTCAACGAGTACTTCTTCGACCGGCATCCCGGGGTCTTTGCTCAAGTCCTCAACTACTACCGCACCGGCAAGCTGCACTACCCCACCGACGTGTGCGGGCCGCTCTTCGAGGAGGAGCTGGAGTTCTGGGGCCTGGACTCCAACCAGGTGGAGCCCTGCTGCTGGATGACCTACACGCAGCATCGTGATACGCAGGTACGTAGTATCTACTGTCAACCGTTATGTAACATAATTTACGTTTAACGAAAACCTCTAAACTGGAAATCAGTGAAGCCAATTCAAGGACTTCCGGTGCTTCAAGCAATTACAACCGCCCGGTGTGGCCGTATAATGTGAATTTTATATTGACAGTTTTAACAAATTCCATTCTTTTCCTTGATTTTCGTCCCAATAAATGACTCTCCTTCTTCTACAAAACAAATTAGAATTAAATTATAAAAAAAATATAAGCAACCGTTGTGACTTCTAAACGCGCTGTTTGGAGCCGCACTGTTAAGTACAAAACCTTCCGGTCTGCCTTAGAAAATTGCGTATGCTGTGCTTCCCGGATTTATACGCATTGGATGTGTTCTTGTTGCACAGTGTTTGTTGATTGTATTATTCAGTTTCTGAAGCTACACTTACCGATTTTCACTGTTATCTTAGCGCCCACTGCCTGCTGCAGACATCATTTTTTCACCCGACCGAAATTTACCGGCTCAGGTAGTGAGTCGTTGCAGTGACAACTAGACATTCTGACGAACAAAAAACCTGTCTTTGCACTGTACAGCAATGCCTATATAGATAGCTACGAAAGACAAGTGTAGCATTCATCCGGCAGCTGTCCTTGTTTGGCAGGGAAGGGGCCGTTTTAATTGAGGTGAAAGCCGGGGGGCACTCGTGCCGCGCTGGAGTAGCCGTCAACAGCGCTGCCTTCGCGGAACGCCACCGCGACTGGCCAGGCGCGAGATTGCTTGTTGAGATTGCGCCCGCGCACTGCCACTGTTTACCCAAACCATCCAGCCACCGCCTCACCGCGAAAACCATCGACACGATGGGCCGCAATTGAATTTTTTTACCCTGCCTCTCTTTCTCCTCTCCCATTCGCCGGTTTACGTTGACGATTGTGCCGTGCTGTCAGTGGCGGAAGAACGGGGTACATAATTTAATTAATCTACGTTGCGCGTTTGCCGCATGACCTGTACGTGCCACCGTTGGCAACGCCAGCCGGCATCGATCGGCCGATCGCTAAGCGCACAAGCGCAGGTTGCCGGGAAGAGCAGTGGGACGGCGGCGCTTCCGTGTACGTGACGCCTGAATGGCCAATCAGCCCGAGTGCCACATCCGCCGAGGCGGCCCGGCCGGGTCCCGCCGCCCCGGGCGGTCGCCATTCAAACCCTGGTGTTAGGCCGCTGTTGAACGTAGGACGTAACGCGATACGCTCTCGGGGTGATTATTTCTTAGGAAGAATAGGCGGGATCATGTACAGCAACTGTTGGAGTCCATTCGATCCTTGAAGAATGCAACTGCGTATTTGACACAGTATCTGTCCTGGCAACAAGACACCCACTGGTGCGGGGGAAATTCGATCGCCATATGATTGGCGGGACAGACCTACATCGGAAAAGAATCGCTAAGACACAAGAAAACCTAAGAAAGCATAAGAAAACAAAATCGAAGCGCGTGACTGCAGTAGCACCTGTAAAGGTCACACAGGCAGTCCCAACGCTGCGACTGTAAATAAGGAATATTCGCCAAATACAGGCGCGGTTGCAGGCCTTGATGAATAAGTTATTAATTAACTCGTCTTGGAAGGTATTCATCATGTGCCAGGTTAAATAAACTACATGCATCATTGATCGTATTCCCGGGAAAACACGGGCATGTTAGATGAAAAAGGCGGCTAGTCTGACGTGTTGTTAATGCATACAGGAAACCCTGACGGTGCTGGACCGACTGGACCTGGACACGGAGAAGCCGTCGGACGAGGAAGTGGCCCGCAAGTTCGGCTTCGAGGACGCCTACATCAACGGCGAACTGACGCCCTGGCAGACCATCAAGCCGCGCATCTGGTCGCTCTTCGATGAACCCTACTCTTCCAGTGCTGCCAAGGTACGTCCGATCAACCGTAACAGAGACAGGCGTCCCCTACTCATTTCCTGCTGGGGCATGCCCTCAGCATTAGCAGTGCATGTCAGCCAGCGAGTGACAAGTTTATCCAAATAAACACTGGACGCTTGGCTCTCCTGTGTTTATACGTCACTACAGTATCAACACCCACCCAACGGCTGTTTATGCGTGTACTTTACATGTGTATATATACATTGAGCACATAATTTATATACAGTAGAGCGCCGCGGTATAAACTGACAACTTTTTCATTGGGCAAAGGCCATCAATATTACAAAAAGTGCATTCGCGTAATACTACTTAAAATGATTCAAATTTGAACGCCGAAAAAACTGACATTTGACGCGACGACGACGACCGGCAACAGTGTATCCGGGTGGGCGATTAGGGAGCTAGTTTACCGTTCTGCTCTGATAGTTAAATAGATAAGTGTACAACGGTGGCCTTGGTGTGCTGCAGGTGATTGCGGTGATAAGCGTCTTCTTCATTTGCGTATCAATCCTGTCTTTCTGCCTGAAAACCCACCCGGACATGCGCGTGCCGGTCATCAAGAACGTCACGATACAGCTGTCGCGCGACGTCCTGACGTGGACGCTGGACAAGAAGAGCACGGAGCCGCACGTGGCCTTCTTCTACATCGAGTGCGCCTGCAACGCCTGGTTCACCTTCGAGATCCTCGTGCGCTTCATCGTCGCGCCCAACAAGGTCATCTTCTGCAAGACCCACATCAACATCATCGACTTCGTGGCCACGCTGTCCTTCTACGTGGATCTGGTGCTGAAGGAGTGCGGCCCGGCCTTCGACAAGGCCGACATCCTCGAGTTCTTCTCCATCATCCGCATCATGCGGCTGTTCAAACTGACGCGCCACTCGCCCGGCCTCAAGATCCTCATCCACACCTTCAAGGCCTCGGGCAAGGAGCTCTCCCTGCTCGTCTTCTTCCTCGTCCTCGGCATCGTCGTCTTCGCCAGTCTCATCTACTACGCCGAGAGGATACAGCGCAACCCCAAGAACGACTTCACCTCCATACCGGTAAGATACAGTACAAGTATAGCGTCTTACGTCTACTTACATCCATATACCGTATTCTTACAATTACATATTACACTTACAGTTGCTGTTTTCTGCTGATTGAGTGTACTGCGTTGTGATGTTAATTGTTTTCTATAAGCTAAATGTACACGGATAATAAAAGAAAGTCAATTGCATTTATACATATACATATGCATATTATACATATCTACATAATATTATGTTCATATAATTATATTATATAAATACATGCGTCAGCGTATATACATCTATTGTATATGGATATACACATATATGATGTATAGCATAATAATATATATATTATATATATCGTAACCATATATATATGCAGTACATATATCATATACTATATACATATATGTATATATATGTTTTGTCTTTTATTCTCAATATGTACATCAGCGAGCACCGCTCAGTAAACACAATCAAATAAAGAACTTGTCCCAATTAACATGAGAATAGACAGTATATAATATATACTAATATAATATATACTAATGAGAAGGGACTATAATATATACAAATATTATTTGTATATATGTATATATATTCTATGTATATAGATATGTATATAAATGCATATATCGTATATTCTTATATATGTATATAAAAGGTATATTTATTTTCATATGCGCATTTTTGTCTACAATTTGATAAAGAGAGACTGACTGGGATTCTTCCTCTTTGCAGGAAGGTTTATGGTGGGCCGTTGTGACCAGTAAGTATGACAAAATTAAATCACCGGCCAGTGCATGTTTGACCAGCATGTATTTCGCTTGCAGTGACGACGATCGGGTACGGCGACATGACGCCGAAGACGTACCTGGGCATGTTCGTCGGCGCGTTGTGCGCGCTGGCGGGCGTGCTGACGATCGCGCTGCCCGTGCCGGTCATCGTGTCCAACTTCTCGCGCTTCTACTCGCACACGCAGGCTCGCTCCAAGCTGCCGCGCAAGCGCCGCCGCGTCAACCCCGTCGAAGCGCCGCGGCCCAAGGTGCCGCCGGGCGCCAAGGGCGTCGCCGCCAACGCCCCGCAGAACGGGCCCGTGGTCAGCGGGGCCGGCGCGGGCGGGCCGGGGGGCGGCGGCGCCGCGCACCACCGCCGCATGAACGCCATCAAGCACCAAAACCACCCCGTGCCCAGCAGTCCCGCCGACACCCTCAACGGTCAGTCTCGCTCTCATGCCAGTCAATAACACAGACACTATTCATTAATTACACTTATACGCTCTTCCTGGCGTCAGACAAATTTTATGCTCTTGACGAAGGCTTAATTGCGGCATCTCGCTGCGCTCGATGCAAATATAATATACATATTACATGTAATATACATATACATAAAATATACATTACATAAACATAAAGTAGATAATATATACATAAAATACATAAAATTAAATAAAATGTATACATAAAATGTATACGTATACATAAAATATACATTGGTAGTACTTTTGATAATACTAATTGATAAATTAAATTTAATCGAATTTGGATTACTGTCGGCAGGTAACGACGTGCCGGACGAGGGCAGTCCGCGGCTGCACAAGAAGAAATCAAAGGACCTGGAGATGGAGGCCATGCTGCCCCACGGGGGTGGGCACGGGCACCACGCCCACCCGCCTCCGCACCACAACCGCTCATCGCGCGTCCCCTCGCTGCAGGCCCTCAACGCCTGACCGCCGCGCCGCCCGGGGGCGGGCGCCGGCCGACACGGGGACGGTGGCCAGCCGCGGCTCTCCCTGGATCTCAGACGGCCGTCTCCCCTTCTCTCGTCAATGCAGATTACCGGGCGGCCGCTCCTGCCGGGGGGCCGACCCGGACTAGCCAATCAAAACTCTTTGTTGATTTTCTCTCTCTCTCTGCGCCACTCGTGTACACTTGAACGTGTCGATCAAGGACTCGCAAGTTGTTGTATAAACGCAGTATTTTGCACAGCTTGATTGATACTTATGCAGTAATTATTATTATTCAAGATTGAAGAAAGAAAAACAAACCTATCCCTTGTGCGGAGTTCGGTACGAGTAGTTACACTTAAACAGCCGTTGGACGATTACGTTGTAGTATACGTATACATGTACTCATATAATAGTATATAGTATATTATGTACAGTAATATAAATGTAACAATATATATATGTACTTTTATGCATAATGTATTCCATGTATAATGTATGTATAATGCATGTATAATGTATTCTATGTATCTATATATAGTATATACCTATGTGTTATGCAAGAAGTCAGAATATATAGCAGTGCCGATACGTTAAAGCCTGAACGGTATGAGCCTCAGTGCTACTTGCATCCGCAGTTGATTGCCATAATCAGCGTGTTCTTCAACTGCGTGTCCATCCTGTCCTTCTGCCTGAAGACGCACCCCGACATGCGCGTCCCGGTGCTGCACAACGTCACCGTGGTCACCGGGCGCAACCGCAGCAGCTGGAGCATGATCAAGACGCACACCGACCCGCACGTCTACTTCTTCTTCGTCGAGTGCGCCTGCAACGCCTGGTTCACCTTCGAGATCATCGTGCGCTTCCTCGTCGCTCCCAACAAGTATGCTTGAATACTAATTAGCATGTATCCCTTCTTTTCCCTATAACAGCTTGCACAGTAGCTGAATTCAACGCTGCTGCATGCTGTTGCTCTAGCTGGTTAATAGCACGCCATACCGGCACTTTTCTAACACTCGCAGGGACTTCCGGCGCTTGGCGTAAATGCAAAATAAAAAAAATAATTTTTGTACATATATAAAATATATAATATAAAAAATAAAAAACAGTTATATGTGGTTATATATGTATATAAGTAAAAGTGTATGTACATGTATCTGTGTATATCTTCGTGACCTTTAAAAAAGGCGACGTAAATTGTACGTGAAATGGGGCGTGTGTTAATAAAACGCCGTACAAAGAGCTTATTACACAAGGCGTGATTACGGTGTGATTGATGGTGTGCAGGCGGCTGTTCTCCAAGGACATGATCAACATCATCGACCTGGTGGCCACGCTGTCCTTCTACATGGACTTGATCCTCAAAGAGGGCACCAAGCTCATCTCCGACTCGGACCTGCTGGAGTTCTTCTCCATCATCCGCATCTTCCGCCTCTTCAAGCTGACGCGCCACTCGCCCGGCCTGCGCATCCTCATGCAGACCTTCGTCGCATCCGCCAGCGAGCTGGTCCTCCTCGTCTTCTTCATGATCCTCGGCGTCGTCATGTTCGCCACGCTCGTCTACTACGGCGAGCGCATGTTCCGCAACCCCTTCAACGAATTCACCTCCATTCCGGTGAGGCACTGTTTCCTTTTTCTCCTTCTACCGACAAAACGGTCACCGGTGACCTTTCGCCACGAATGTCGCACTTAATGAATTGTTCTTTCTAACCTGACCTCTGCTTTCTCTGTTTGGACAGGACGGCCTCTGGTGGGCTGTCGTAACCAGTAAGTACTTGAAGCTGGCACGTACACAATTTTACTATTACTAATTATGTACATAAAAGTTGGTATAATACTATATTATCCATCAAAAATGTGTATATAATAGCTGATTTATATAATCATATGATATATATATGTGTACTGTGTAATTCGCATGTATGAAAACATATATGTAAATACAAACATATGTTTGTACATACGGTACATGTACATATGTACATATGCATCGAATGTACAAACAGTGTCGCTCTACAGTAGTGCGTCTTTTGGCGGTGACCGCACTACTGTAGACAGTGTAGAACGGCACTAGTACATATGTATCTTGTACATATAGATATACATACGTACATGTACATATCGTTCTATATTTATCGTTACAATATATCCGTCTAACACATGACATAATAGCGAATTATGTGGATAAATGCATTCTCTATGCATATATTATATGTATCATTATGTAACAGCAAATGTACAATATATGTACATGAGAATCGTGTAATAAAGCTTATAGAGTATTAAGAGTATACACGTAAATAATAATAGTTGATCTAATTACCTATAAATATTTTGATCGTTATAGTATGATGAACATTGTTGTAATAATATTTCGAAGAATAATTAAGCTGAGTGTGTGTGTGGTGCGCAGTGACAACGATCGGCTACGGCGACATGACGCCGAAGACGTACATCGGGATGTGCATCGGCGCGCTGTGCGCCCTGGCCGGCTCCCTTGCCTTGGCCATCCCCGTCCCGATCATGGTCAACAACTTCACGCGCTTCTACTCGCACGCCGACGCCCGCGCCAAACTGCCCAAGAAGCGCCGCCGCGTGCACCCCGTGGAGGCGCCGCGCCCCAAGGGCGGGGCGCTCAAGCCGGGGGCGGGCCAACCGGCCAACAGCGACAACTTCAGTCTGCAGGGCTCGCTCAAGGGGCCCCGCAACAACGCCTAACAACGCGCGCGTGAATAAGTTGCATTCCATGGATCGGCGCTGCGGATGCGCTGCTTCTGATTCGCTCAGCTATATTTCCGGTGATCGACGAACTGGTTCGAATCCATAGATATTCCCAGGGCTTCATTCTCTTTTTTTGCTAGAATTTTACCCAGCAAATATACGCGTGCACAGGTGTGTGTTTACGTATACTGATGTAATTTGCCACATTTAATGCTAAACATGGTATTTTTGCGGTGTTGATGGCAATTTCTTAGCCCGACGCAATACAGTATTGAGCGGTACACAAATTAATTCGGTAACCAAATGAAAACGCAGCACAAAATGGTAATCCTGTGTACTACGCTACAAAGGTCATAGTTACACTTAAGCTGAGACAAGCCGGACGTAGTAAAAAGCGAGTATAAAAAATAATCCGTAAAGCGACGCTGCATTTGCTAATTACGAAAGAACACTTGTCAGCAGTCTCCACCTTTCGATACTGTCAGCGCCGCAGCGGCGACATTTGCCGGCTGTGCACGTTCTGGTGCGCGGCGGATGGTCACTCATCATCACTCGGCACGTGCGCACTTGAGAGGCGCGCACGGCCTGTTAAAGCGCCCAGTCGGCA
Source organism: Paramacrobiotus metropolitanus (assembly GCF_019649055.1). Classification (NCBI taxonomy): domain Eukaryota; kingdom Metazoa; phylum Tardigrada; class Eutardigrada; order Parachela; family Macrobiotidae; genus Paramacrobiotus; species Paramacrobiotus metropolitanus. Next base: position 27,057 of record NW_026570397.1, on the reverse strand, counting down.
TTTTCGCCATCCTGTTACGTTTTGCATATAGCGCCCACCTGCATCGACATTTTATTCACGTTCACCGGCCAGTTGGGAATATTTTCACGCTGTTAATAGCTCTACCCACTGTTGGTTGAAATTCCCATTGCGACGAAGCTGCCACGATCGGTATATTTTATTTATTAATTTATTTCCGAATAATGGCTTCCCCCGCTGTCTTCCTTACCGGCATCTTCCTGGCGGCGTGTCTCTCATCCGTCTCGCCGGCGGTGACCCACACCCATCCGCCCTCCACCACCCCGCGCCACAACGCCACGTCGCCGAGCCCCGCCCACGGCCACAACGCCAGCAACGGCACGACGCCGCCCTCGGCCAGCAACCACACCGGCGCGCCCCTCCCCGCCAACACCTCCGCGCCGGCCTCCAGCAGCACCGGTTCGCTTCACCACAACAGCACCGGCACCCCCGGGGTAACCCCGCCCACCTTCACGCCCTGGACCTCCAACACCACCCGGCCGCACCCCCACCCCCACGTCACCTCCAACGTGACCTCCAACGCCACCTCCACCCTCAAGCCCGGCCAGGCGCTCGACAAATGGTGGCCCTTTTAAACTGGCGCCTTGACTGGCGTTTTGCGGGACTAATTACATATGTAAGCAGCGTTTACAGGTAGACTGGCTTTTGCGCTTTGATTTACCCTTTTTCTGATACTGTAAAAGATATCGCTTCTGACAAGAATTCTCGGCTATAAATTTATTGTTCAGTTTTCTTTGGCTTAATCACCGGAAACTGCAGCCTACTGCCGGCACAGCCGGACAGAAAGGTTGCTTAATAAAAAAAATCGCCAAGTACGGAAATGGAGTTTTAACCGGCAAAACTTTGAGGAATACAACGACCATAAAAATCTTTGGTAGTTAACGGCTTAGACGCACTCAACCGGTGGTGATCGATGTCCTGAAAAAGGTGGGGAATTCGTAGGGTCCGGGATCTATTTCTTTCCCCATCCGGATCCGCCGTATCCATAATCGTAGTCGTAGTAATCGTAATTATTACTCGGCCACCATCCGCCGTAATATCCGCCCCAGTACGGAGCGTCGTAATAACGCCGCCGGTTGCCCCACGCCGCCGTTAGGACCACTACCAACAGCAATTAATCAGATGGAATATGTAATGCAATCTACTTGTACCTGTACGTTCTACTTTCACTTTCGCGCACTCCGAAGCACTTTTTTGCTTTATTTTATGACATTATATAGCGAGATGATTTGTATACATAGACATAGGCGTAAAATCCGTTTGTGCGCGCAACATTCGGTTCGGGAGTTATGGCTGGAGGAAAATCCCAAAAAGTTTAAATGCGTTCAGGTGTACCGAAAGTCTCATTATGGGCCGATCTCTTTTAAATTTGGCACATAAATGCATGTACTGTATGTATACAGATCGTTTTTACACCGAATCACCGTTCAGCAGGTTTTTTTATATTTTGAAATAAATTTTGAAATTATACATCAGGTCAATGCAAATTAATACAGAAAGTGTTAGGGAAAGCAAAATTAATCTTGTACTGCTCACTATTATTACGCGAACAATAGACTTTGTACATAATTTTTCGGCTTACCGCAAAGCGCGCAAAGGATGAGAGCGAGCACGAGAATTCCCTTCATTATTGTAAATTCAGAAAAACGATGAAGAAAAATTGTAGGGTACCGGCTTTTCGTAATACTGGCTTGGAAATTTGCTGCTCTATTAATCCGATTGGAATTGATACAGCAAATGATGCTGCAACGTTGCATTAAATACTGCGACGGAAATCGCCGTGAAACTGCACTTTTGCCATGCACATCCGATGCGGATCCTCCCGTGCCAAAGCGGATTACGAAGATTTGGCAATAAGGCGGCATTTTTCAAAAATACGGTATACTCTGCATGTGTATCGCCATGACCAAGCCGGAAGATGTATCAGTTGTAGCCTGTAGTTGTCTATTCTTCTTGCCGGTTATTACCGGTATCAGTGTTTGTGCCAGTAAAAAAGCGCAACAGCGGATACGCTCATCTTAGGTGAGCGCGCGGCGTTTGCGAAGCGGCGCCAAAAACTGCCGGCAGTGCTTCAGAACCTTGCTGTATTACATGATCTTTCGACAGCATCGACACAGTGATATCATTGCCCTATATGCAGAGTGCGTATCGTAGATGAATGACATAAGAGGATGTTTTTATTGGGTTACACAAATGAACATTGGTTAAACGCTAAATCACGCAGTACATCATTTCAGCACATAGTAATGTAGTATTAATTGTTATTAGATATGGACATAATAATGTAGTACTCGTAATTGCTATTCAACATGGAAAATGTTGCAGCTATATACAGCTAGTCTCCACATATACAGTGTGCAGCGCTCGCCCCGCAATGTTGTTTAAGGGAAGTGGCCCGGTACATGGTGCCAAATTCGTGTACATGCACGAAATCTTTCACTTTCGCGCACTCCCAAACCCTTTTTTCTCATGTTTATGACATTGAGTAGTAATACAGGCCTGAAAACCGTGTGCGCAACATCGGTTCGGGAGTTATGGCTGTTAGAAAATGCCCAAAGCTTTAGCAGTGAAGATCGTTTTACACCGATCCAGACTTCCACGATTTTTTTCAAATTATAAAATGAATTTTAAAATTTTTGAAATTCATTTTAAAATTTGAAAAACATGCTAGAACAGTGGATCGGTGTAAAAACGTCCTTCGTGGTTATGTGCATTTACGTGCAAAATTTGAAGGAGATCGGTCCATAATGAGACTTTTGATACACCTGAAAGCATTTAAACTTTTGGGAATTTTCTAACAGCCATAACTCCCGAACCGGATGTTGCGCGCGCAAACGGTTTTCAGGCCTGTGTATACAAATCATTTGACTACAGAATGTCATAAAACAAGAGAAACAAGGGTTTGGGAGTGCGCGAAAGTGAAAGATTTCGTGCATGTACACGAATTTGGCACCATGTACCAGGCCACTTCCCTTAATACGTGTCAATAATACACCTGCATGCCATTATGACTAAACATTTCAAAATATTATACTCGTACGTATGCTATAATAACTACTACTTTCTCTATAAAAGTTATTCTCAGTCTTACAGTACTCAGCTTTATTCTACTGGACAGTAACTGGTAATCAGCTGGCTTTTTTTTAAATGTATAAAACTTTTTATATAATATCATAAATTTTTTCCCATGATACCGTTCAAACATCCCTCTATTTTTAACTACCGTACTACTTATTATGTAGGTTACGACGCATACTTATTTAAAACTTTCATTGCTGTAAACGGTCTAATCAATCGTTTTCTCAATTATTACTATACCATTAATTGCTCAAAATTTCAGCTAATTCCACGTAATAAATCCATCTTGATTATGTGGACTGCTAAGCGTGAAAACCTGCACGAAGATTAATTTATTGGCAGCAGTGTGATTACAATTCACCATGGGATAAATAAGAGCAGAGGAGGACTTCATCAAGCACACCTCATTATACTCATATGTATTTATGCGTAAGAAAAATACATGAACTAATTACAACGTGATATTTGTCCATTTTGACCGACCGAGACGCGGTCGAGCAACGTTTCTTCTCAGTGTTGGTCAATCGGCACAGGCTGCCTGGGAGGCGGACACGTCGACATTCGTCCACTGCTCGGAGACAAGGTGGACGCCGTTGCCGCACACCCGCAAAACATCCCTAAACACCGCCCAAGCAGTCAGCGAAGAAACGCCATTGATAAAGGTCACGACCGGCTTACGTGGAAAAGGCCGTGGTGTGCTCCAGCTCCACCGAGCCCAGCTGGACGGTGTCGGCAGCGCAGACGCCCAGGTAGCAGGCGCGCTTATACAGCACCTGCACCTGGCGGATGCCGGCCAGCGGCACGTTGGTGGCGATCATCTCGCTGAAGCCTTCCCCGGGCAGGACGTGCTCGTTCTTCCTACAAATATAAGAAACAGCCGTAGTAACGCAAACCGACGACGAGCAACCGGTGCGTCATGGCCAAGAGGCGACGTACGAGATGACGAGTGGCAGGGCTTCCGCCGAGGTGTCGGCTCCCACCGCTTGGATGATGAAGACGCCGCGGGCGTCCCGCGACCTTCGGGAGAGCGTCAATGTGGCCTTCAGTTGCACTGCTCAACAAACACGTCCATCATCATGCGGCAATTGCATTTATTTGCACGATGATAAATTTTGCAAAGTATGGCAGAGTGTGGATACAACGCATATACTTTGCAACTAGTGTACACACTCTGCTATAATTGCGTGAAAACTCTAGCTGTAAAAAAATCTCTGCTGATGTTTTTTTTTAATTTTTACAACTATGGTATTGGCGTATAAACTAAATACCGGCGCAGTAGGGCGCGTTGCCCAGTGTGAGGAGAAAGTGCTTCTTGGAAGCAGGCCGGTTGGTGGCGTAGATGCCCATGAGACCGCCCTGGCGGTGGTGCTCCTGCGTGTTGCATTGCCCGTCGAGAAATTCCTGGTAGGAATCACAGGGCACCGACGTGAACCGGCAGCCAGAGAGCGCCGCTTCGATGCTCTCGATGGCCAGGTAGGCCGGCCGGGCGTGGCTGCAGATCACGCTCGTCGCCAACTGACCCACTAAATCGCCCAAAGACACTTTATATTCATAGTAACACTCACTACTAACATTGCTGTTAATTAAGCTGTTAAATAAATATACGTAGACAAAGGAAAGGTCATCTATCGTACGCTGCAGATTCATGATGCTGGAGATGGTGCCCCACAGCGCCGGCGGACAACTGGGCTGCTCCCTGTTTACAGACAAGGTTAACGCTTTCTACACTGCCGTTCCATTAACGCTGACCGTCTTACTCGCCACCGTTGGGATAGACTGCAAATACACAAAATAAGGATAAGCACAAACTTATATTAAGCGGTCTCCTATGCGACATACACATAAAGCCGATCACCACAACGACGTAGCACAATCATTTATACGACGTACAGTCGATGTCGCCCACTTGCGACCACATGCCCAGACCGCCGCCATACAGCGGCAGCCCGTTGCCGTGGTAGGCCTCCACAAAGTCCGCGTCACCCTTGGCCAGCCGGGCCACCGAGGGGAAGCCTTCAAACAGGGGTCCCGCCGGATCCAGCGCTGTGGTATATTACACCAGCATTAAGTTCTTCATGTCTTCGACAACTTTCAGTAGCTGCAAAGGTCATCTCCGATCGAATCAGAGAAATCCCTCAAGCGCCGATTTACCGGTGATTTTTCCCGGCCGTTCATTGCGGAATTCCTTCAACCTGTAAGGCACGCCCGAAGCCGGCTGGTTATGGTGCAGTTAACTGAAATTCAATGAGCATTTCGACGTACTTTTTGCCGGCATGCGCGGACACTTGGCAGCCGAGCGAAATGCCGATGAGGTGGAAGTTGCCGGCTCTGGCTTGTTTGAGGTTTCTACGACAGGACCATGTAGTATCACGCGCACCGGAAATTTTTCCCTTTTTTTAATTACATGAGATGGTCGATGACGCGGGCCAGCTGAGCGCCCACCACCTGACTATTAGCCGCCGCTTCCCAGTACTGCGGCTCCTGCGCCGCCCGCTCGTAGTCCACGATGATGACGTTGACGTTCTCCCGCTCCTAACATCCCTCATAAGACTAATCTACGTTTCTTAAGAAATGCTTGTTGTTAATTAAATTACCCGTCGCAAGATGGAGTTTTTGATGCGCTGGATGCTCTGCGCCATCCCGCTCATGGTGAAGCCGTGCGCGATGACCCTCGTGGGCCGGTTGGGTCGGAAGGCGGACGCGGCGATGGACGCCGGGTCGTTCCACTTGAGTTCATCGGCCGTGGCGAAGGTCTGGTTGAGCGCGGTGAAGAGGAAGAAGCGCGTGGTGAGGATGTCGGGCGAGAGCGGCAGCGTCAGGTGTTCGAAGGAGCCGTTGCGGTAGAAGCAGCCTAAGCCCTCGTAGCACACCCCCATGGGCAGCGGGTACTTGGAGGTGGTCGTGTCCGCGCGATCCGCATCCTCACTGCAGTCACAGGTTTATCGATTAGCCAGCAGATACATGGGCGAAATTAACGATATTCCAGTTAACCGTTACATACGCGAAATTTCCCAGCGTCAACGTTATGGTCGACGATAGCAGGAGCACCGTGCAGACAACCTGGAGGGACAGCATCCTTTACTGATTATGCCAAATATATGTAGATGAATATTCCTTAAGCGCAGGAAAATTCGAGGTACCAGTCAAGCGTATACAGCGTGAAAAGCGTTTAGCAAGCGTAAAGCGTACACTTAGTTAAGCCATGAAATGGAAGCGCCTTATCGGCCGCGGCTGACAATGACCTTATCCGGTAATAACATGCAGACTATCGGTCTCCCACAATAACTGTTTTCCGCCATTGAAATCATTTATTCTTTCCCATATCGCTGATTATCCGGCAGAATGCTGTTAAGGAGGACGTAAATGTTAGGTAGACTCTTGATAAAGCGATAATGACCTGATAACGAATACTGGTAGCGGTTTACATGTTAATATGACGCTTTAATAAATTCACTGGCTCTTTGGAAAAATAATATGTTGGGGTTAATCTCGCTCGTATGTAGTGAATCACTGCAAAGAAAAAAGGTCAGCTCCTAGCCTATTCTGTGGTAATTCACCAAAAGGTTTTGAATTATCGTTTCTTCCTCCAAAGATTAATGGGAGAATTTTTAATGATGGAATATGAAATTGTGTTATGAGCACGTGATTACGCGGATGTATTGTAGATAGAACGATAGAATTTAGCACAGTATCACCAAAATACACAACTAATTATGTTTTAAAATTCGTTTTTAAATTATGGGAAAGTGCTATGAACCTGAAACTGGTTCACTTTCGACCTTATGGCCATGTGTCTTTTGTAGCAAAGTTTCAAGAAGATCGGCTAATAGCCAGACTTTTGGTACACAACAATGCATTTTAACTTTTCACCCATTTTAGTACGCCATATCTCGGCAACCGGATGTTACGTGCGCAAACGGTTTTCAGGGCAATGTTTACAAATCATTTAGCTTTAGAGTGACATACTGTAAAGTATTGGCGAACGCTATTGCCACTACAGTTCACATCAAAACACTATTGTCACTACAGTCCACATCACAATTTGGCTAATGGCACTACAAAAGAGTCATTTGACTTTTTTATGAAAAAACTACAAAACGCTAATAACACTACAACTAATCAATTGACTCTAGTACACATCCACTATCTGTACATTGCGCTAATGCTACTTTAACTTTATTCAGGCAATAGTCTATTAACGTAACAAAAAGCCGGCGCAGGTAGACACTAATAATATTTCGAATTTACACATTTAAAAAACACCCAAAGTCATTACTGTCATTTACATTATATATGTATAAGCTGTGTACATGCACTTGCCAGGTAGAATGCCAAAGGCTGCAACACCTACTATGTTAACGTTTCCGCTGTAAATATTTTCTGAATCATTTATGTAGTGTCGTTAGCGTTTTGTAGTTTATGAAACAGGTGGTCAATTGACTGTAGTAGTGCCATTAGCGAACTGTTGTGCATACGAAAACAAAAGTCAAATGAACCCTTTGTAGTGCCATTAGCCAAATCGTGATGTGGACTGTAGTGACAATAGTGTTTTGTTGTGAACTGATGTGGCATTAGCCCAAGCCTAAAGTACGTATTACAAAAAAGTGATTCGGAGTGCGCGAAAGCGAAAGTTTTAATGTATGTATCCATTTTTGACGCCAAACATCCATATTCGAGTACAGCAATGTACCGGTACCTCGCCGATACAGAGCATTGCCGCTCTTCAGTGCAATGTAACGAGAGATAACTTGCGATTTAACTAACGTTTCGAATTTGCTGCACCTAGGTACATTACCATTAATGTACCAGCCAATTTTCTAGATTGTTTGCTTCAAATGCCATACACAAATACGCTGAGATTCACCGGAATTCTGTTTATGACTTGCTTGACGTTGCGGCTGTACAGATACATGAACATATTCTGCGGAATGCGTTGACACAATCAACAAAATGACCGGGGTGCGCCTGCGGCCTGTGCTTTCCGTAATTACCATGCACACCGAATCGTCACGCCTCCAAGAAAATTTGCGGAAAACAGCCGAATAATTGATCAAATTCATCAGCCATCAGAATTTATTCAGGTAGATTTTGAAAAATATAGGTTGTAAGTTTCCGGCGCGTACCTGATTTGTTTATAATTTTCATTAAGAAAATTTTGTAATTATACGAGTATAATTAAGTATGTGACGTTTTGCGGTACGGAAAAACTAAGGAAAAAGCTCCAGAATAAAATAAACGCTGGTGGAGAATGAATATGCAAGAAAAATACGGGAAAATAACTTGCGCTGACTGACGGCCGTCCGACGGTAAATAGCCCGCGGAGATGATCGTGACCGGCCTGACTCCGCTGCCATGCGACACAGCGCTTTTTTCAATGGCAGTTATGACGCGCAGTATGCAGTACAAACCAAATCTACATGCGACGATTTCAGTTTTTTTTCCAGCAAACAAACATTTTTTGTAATTATCCCCAAGAGCGATCTTTTGTCTCTACCTCGTCCGACGGTGACGACACGCGATGGCGATGGAGGGGAGAAATCGCCTTCCGGTGCCGGTGCACCTGGACATGGGAGCGGCCGGTGGGGCGCCTCAGTATCCGCGGGACCGGCACGGATCACTGGCGTATTCGGTAAGTAGCAAGTTATGGTCTTTATTTCCCAATATGTACAAGGCGAGCTTCGCTCAACAAATATGATCAAATGAAGAATTTGTCCCAATTAACATGAGAAGGGACCGTGCACAATACACTCATAGCAGTAGCAAGTACAGTGTACACTGTAGAGGGAAGAGAGGTTTCCTTTATCCGGCATATGACGGTTATTCTTTTAGCTGCACACCAATCCACTGCTGGTGGAGCCGTCTCGCAATGGGCGTCAGCGCGCCAGTGATGCGGCCATGCGCCCCGGCTCTCCTCACGGGCGCGATACCGATCCTGCCAATTCTCCCCGGCCCGCAGGTACAGCACGCTACTTTAAGCTGCTATGGCAATTCCGCTTCCAAGAAGAGTGTTACTATCTTTTTTATTAATTTGTTATATATTTTTTTAATTTGTCAGACATTTTTAACGTTAAGTTTTTTGCACCCACTCAAACAAACCTCCATTAATATTACACTCGATTATGTGCAAAATAATCGTTACAAGCACAGTACTGTTAAAGTACTGTACTAGCTGAGTAAAAGTAACGTTAACTAATCTGCGCAGCAAAACAATTACAATTCTTCCTTCCTATTTGCACTTTTAACAAATAGTGCAATAAATAGCCGGTTGTCTTTACCAATAAAGTTCGCGTAATCGCGTTTATGATAATCATGGACGCGATTACCGTTTATCCAAGATGACTGTTAACGAAAGGAACAAGAATGCAGCGCACACGCACCTACAGTCTATAACCTTCTAAGTAAGTGTGAAAATACTCGCGTGTTGCTCACCAAACACCCTCCGGGAAACCAAACAATTACTATTGTTATAACGCAGTCAGTATACATACATCGACATAGCATGATAAAGCACCGGCATACTGCATACAGATTTTTAACCGTAAAAACCCAGTCAAGATTATGTGTGTACAGAGCGTATGTGTGTGTGAACACTGTAACACTAACTGCGCACACTCCAGGCAAAATTCTAACTTAAAAACTACATCCATAATTCCTTACTGCCGAGCCAAAACATCTCTGTACAAGTACATTACTTACATTATTGATTCATGAAATTTTAATTACGGATCTCACCACCGCATATGAGCAGCATTTCTAAGATCACCTTGAGTCTGCAGTTCTGTCAAACAGGGACATCTACGGAGCGGTCACGAAACAAGTTATTTTCCAAAACAATAATTATATGTACAAATATGTAACGCTGTGTTTCTGGATATGTGGGTTTGGTCATTTGACGTTTCTTGGCTTGTTCAATCTAAAGGTCACCGGGAAGCCAGTTATATTGGATTTTTCTTTGCCTTTATATACGCAGCTTATAAAGTACCGATTCCTTTCAGGCGCCAACAACAACCGGGCGGGAGGACAGCGACCAGCCAAGCAGAGCACATTACGGGATTTTTTCGGGCGGCGCGGGCGCATGGACGAGCACTACCGGCGCCTGTCCGGGCAGTCCGGCAGCAGCAGTGAGGTCATGATCAGCCAGGACGTGGGCGACGCCTATGACGGTTGGGAGCCCGGGATGCCGGTGCCCGACCTCGAACCGACAGGGGCGCCCCCGCCAGCCCTGCCGCAGTACGACGAGCGCCAGCAGCGCTGGTTCCGCAACAACGAATCCTACCAGCCCAGCCGCCACCCCGACTCCTTCCACATCCGCCAGGCCAACTGCACGCAGCACCCCTACGCCTGGGCCCGCAACGGCCTCTGCCGCGCCTGCGGTCTGCCCTGGAGACTCTAGCCGCGGAAGAAACCTTCCACTGCAAACCGGCGCGATTCGTCGCCCTTGAGTTTTCGAAGCGGAATATTTCTATAGCAACTGTCGAGAATGTTTTCTTTTTCCGGAACGACGTCCGGATATGGTTATAACATTTTGCAATGTAAATTCGTAATAATTTCATATAGACGTACCTATGGAAGCGGCTAGTATACACAGCCGGCACTTGTGACCTTTCGAGTTTTTCTTAAGAATTTATGACGAGGCATGTGCTTGCGACTCTACCCGTGTAAATACTTCAAACACGGCGTAATCAGCACACAGAACACTTATTCTCTTTGTTTGGCATTTTTGTCACTAATTGATTATAAGCGTTACTAATTAACTTGCATATAGAATGCCGGTTACTGATCTACCGCAGCCACAGGCTTGCAGTTAGGAAAGCCGACGAATGCATCCGCGTAAGTGATAAACTGTTGTTAACCTGCGATGTGCTCATCTGACTTTTATGGAAATAAATAAAATTTGAGTTGTGAAAGGCGTCCTTGATTTAAGGCTTCGAGTATCATTTTCACCAGTTGCAACAGGAAGCAGCAGCAAATGACAAATCGTTTCTCATTTGTAATTCTCATTATCTATTCGGCAACGCCCTTGAATGTTGTCGGAAATAACTCGCGGTGTCCGTTTCCCCTTGACAGCGCATCTTCCTTTAATTAAGCAAATTCACTGGCGCTTCCGTTGCGCACTTTTCTCTCCAGTTCCACTGGTTCCGCTACGTGCAAACGGTGCATTTGAAGTACACATTGCGGTGTCCCTTCGTGCATGCCGCACGCCGCTGCATGGTCCCGTCAGTCAGCGAGCAGCGATTAGGCGGCTGATTAGATGATTGAGATCAAACGCGCAATAAAAATATTTACCAGACATACTGCTACAGTCACAACCGCAGCAAGCGTACAGTCGGAAAGACTGTGATTGTGGCGGATGTGTATCGTCCGTCGTAATCGGCGGACGCTAATAAACTGTGCAGCTGTGCGTACACTGAATGCTGCACGCAGCGTTTAGCGCGGCCGGTGCCATATCGATTATATCGCCGGCCGGATGGCGGATACACTGTGCACTGTACACGGCCGCTGCCGTACGTACACTTAGGGCGTGTCTCAGTTTCCAAGCGCTACAGCAAATCCACCGCTCGAAGAGGCTTCCCTTACCGTATGTGTGGGCGTGGCCACTGCATACAGCCGCCTCGTGCGGTGGAGCAACGTATCAAAGCTCGGTTCGCTTCGAAATTGAGACACTCGCTTTACTCTTGCGATCGCTCATCCCGGCGTTCATTCTGTCTTGCTGGCTTCTCTTTTTTCCTCTCTCTGTCTCTCCTACACTGCAAGCCCATGGAAGAGCAGCTCGCTCGCTCGCTCGCTCCCCAGGCATTCTCCTGTGAACGCAGTCCTTTTCCCAGTCGATCCACGCTGGCATCAATCGGCCCGTCCTTCCGCCAATCCATCCCGTACGACTACGATCCAGCCCGCACGCTGCCTCGACGGGCAGTGCATTAATAGCTTCAGCCAAGACGATGGCTTCGTTAGGCTAATAGCGTATTGTGTTGGGCGCGAGATACACCGATATGCGGTGGCAATCAGAAATATGTATCCTGTCTCTTCTCTTCCCACCTGCATCCTGCCATCCACATCCCGCTGCAATTACCTTCACCTTGTGGATTTCCCGCGGGACCGCCACTCACTCGCTCATCTTTCCCGCCGAACAGCACATAACCCACCGCTGATTACTGCCTGCGCACAATCTGCGCCTGAAATCCACTGATGCGCCGATAATACGCGCTCTCCTCTTCTCTTCCCCTTCTTCCCCAATCCAGCCCGCATAATTCCATACCGTGCCCATCCACGCGCTGCCCATCCATCACGCCCCGTTGCTCCACGTTTGATCCCGCAAATTGTGAATTCCCCTTCTGCAAACCCTGCCGGCGCTCGTTGGCCCAACGATTCTTCCTGCTTCGTGGCGGCCGCCGCATCCGCGACGCAACCTTTGCCTGCCCTTTAATTGGGTGCCCCGGCATCGATACTGTTTGCATTGGATTGTGGGCCACCGTCGGCCGTCATCGCTGGAACTGGCACAGCCATGTGGATTCCGCTGATGGTGTATATTAATCGCGGATCCTTGTGGATCACCGTCATGCTCCTCTCGCTGATCACAGGTAAATCTTTTTTTTTAACGCTGCCACTATTTTAACTTTCAAGACGCATAGCTCCTAATGCACGCGGGCGATTTTCTTGACAGTTACCTGTATTAATGCGGAAATCACTTTCCTGTCTAAAATGTTTTATGTCCCACGAAAAAGTTTATTCTGACAATTTAAAATGATGGAAATTCAGAAACGTCCGGCGCTTGACGCAGTTGCAACCGCTCGGTACGGCAGCGTAATGCCAAAGTTTATCTTGAAGGTTTCAGACGAAATTCCCATTCCGTTCCTTTCTGATTTTCGTAAAATATGATGTTCTCTGAACTAATAAAATCGAACAATCAATTCATCGTTTGTAACCAGACTGCTTTCACGATGCATATAAAAATGCGGCGTAAATCGAACGTGGAATAATGCGAGTGTTAATCGATAGAGACCGGTGTGATACTCGTAGAAGAAAAATAAGCAGTCAGATTAATTGGCCTCCTCACTTGCGTGTTATACTGGCACACGACGTTCCAGTGTTTTGTTTTGATAAACGCTACAAGTACAGTTGATTGTCGGCCGTTTTCCCGGTTACGGCGCTGTAGTGGCGTGCACGAGAGGGCCGCGGTGACAATGCTTTAAATTGAAGAAGCCCGTTGTCGCGCACGCACGCGCAATCAATGCCAACAGGATCGCGCCAATTGAACGCAGTACAGTGCAGGATGCCTCAAAAAGGGTCACGGTGTGTCCACACTCCAGCGCCACTAAGCCGTGCGCGCAGATGCAGGCGTGGGCATTTGCATAATGGCAGGATGAGTGCTGGCCAATGTGGCCATGCCAGCCAGTGTGTTTTTCAATTAAGGCTTTCTCCCACCAAGTCAACACGCCACGAGTGTGCTGTGTGTGTGTGCTGTGTACGTGTGGCTGGTATTAAATTTTATCGGGTCGACTCGGATTCGGCGGCTAATTTTATCCCTGTTTTGCCGGTTACGTGTGTGTGTTGTGTGTGTGCGCCACATCCGCTTCGATCCGAACGCGATCAAGTCAACGTGATGAATCATCGATCGCTGATGTGCAGTATACGAGTATATGCATGCCACCGGCAGCGTTTAACTTGTTAACCCATGTAGTTATCCAAGCGTGGTATATAAAAAATTCCAACAAAATCCTCTGATGAGCAACGATGAAAAAAGCGTTAGCAAATTGCAATCTGATGAGCCAGTTATGAAAAAAATTTGACGCATCCGTGTACATATGTATATGAAATACGTTAACAAAATCCTCTGATGAGCAACGATGAAAAAAGTTGAACGGTTGTGTTGTTGCCACAGGTTCCCTGCAGATCGACTGCTACGTGTGCTCCTCGCTGGCCGGCAACGACCCGCTGTGCGAGGACCCCTTCGACCCCATCGCCGTGCAGCAGACGGCCGTCGCCGAGACCGGCGTGGAGCTGCAGCCGCAGCCGCTGCCCATGGTCCCGCCCGGCGGCCACCTGGACAGCAACGCCGGCCTCAACCTGCAGCTGCACAACAAGGCCGCGCACCCCAACGGCTCCTTCATCTACCTGCAGCGCGGCTGCTACGGCGCCCGCAAATCCCGCAAGACCGCCTTCCCCGCCACCGCCTGCCTTAAGCTGGCCGGCCACTTCTGTAAGCATGGCTCTCTGCACCACTGTAATTGATTTTTGTCAGTTAATTAAGGAAAGTACCGGCACCGAAATCCCAGTCGCACTACTGCGGCCGCATTCCCGACCCTTGCCGCAACGACAGCCGCCCGCTGTGGCAGCTCAGCTGAAAAATACAGCTTAGATCGAACTCGAAGTAGTGCGAGTGTTAATCGGCAACGTTCACTTACTTCCCACCTATGCAATACACGACCCGCCCAAGATAACCGGACAGCGCTCGTTCTCCTGCGCAGATCCTGGTTAGCTGCCACCCAGATTAACCTTTACCGCATTAAACTTAATCACGTTTTAATGCCGGTATAAAGGACCTGTGTTTCTTACGCACTCAGCGAGTTTCCTTAATTATCCGCCAACTTCCCGGTTTCCCGTGAAAACACCGGTAGTCGCGCGCAATTACTTAATCGATACGGTGTCGTGCCCTCGTTCTGCCGGCATCCGCGGCTGCTTATGAATGACGGTTCATTGTGCGGCTGATTGTTTGTCTGGCCGGCATTGAATGTAGATTCAGTATTCGCGCTGCATCCGCATCCGGCCGCGGTCAGGATAATTTAAACATGAACGCGCAATTCCCAGCTGGCCGTTTACGTGTGCGCCTGTGCGCGCGGATCAGGATGAATGCGGCTGCCAACGCCGCATTGCCTGCGCATAAACAGTCCCGCTATAATGCCGGCTTAATCCCGGCTTTAATTCCTATCAGTATTGTCAGCGCATAAACACCCCTGGATGCGGCGGACGGCCGCTTAAACGCAGCTACGCTGATTTTTTTCTTATGTTCAGTTAAACGGGATGCTTAATCTTAGGGTAGGATGTTTTTCTCAACGAACAGGAAACAAAATTATTGATTGCATCGTCGTGCTTCTTGGAGCGGTTGACATGACCATTTCGACGTTCCATATTTCAAGCTTCAAATCAAATCATTCCAAAATCAATTCGGGCTCCAAGCACCAGAAACGGTTTGAAGCGAGAAACATAATTTTTTAAAACTGTTATTTTTTAAAAAAAAATTTTAATCTGGAGAAATTAATCTATTTAAATGCCGACTAAGTAAAAAGATTGCTAACCGTCAAAATATCGCAAAATAAAATTTTTTTAAATTTTAATTTATTGCAGTTCTTTTTAAAATCATTTCAACAACGGCCCAAAACTGTTTCAATTTCTGCTTCATTTCCCCTGCTGTCGTCAAGCCTTGATTAGTCGTCTCCGTCACAGCGGCACACTTAATTAAAGGTCTTTGCGTAATTGCGTAGAGGTGACGATTGTCCGGCAATTTATTTAAATCAATAGCAGCGTAGCCGGTCAGTGAGCCTGCCCGGTTGTTGGAAATCAACGGCTACCTGTAATCGCGGATTATTAGCTAAGGATGCCGGTGCGCGGGGGCGCAGGTAGGGCCGTCGCTAAGAATAGCCGGCGCGCGTGCCTCGCTGCTAGTCATCCGCCTAATCAAGCGCTGTGCGTCAAGCGCTCCCGGCGCGTAACGTGCTTTAGTGATTGTTCTTGGTGCATTGCAGCGGACACCGGGGAGAAGATGGTGGTGCGGGCGTGTGCCTTGGACGGCGGCAGTCTGACCTCGGACACGGAGATCGTCCGGCAGAACCACTGCGGCGGCTTCTTCCTCAACGACCGCTACGTGCGCGGATGCCTGGAGGCCTGCTTCACCGACGGCTGCAACGGGGCGCCCCCCGCGCGGGCACCGCTTTCCTGGGGGATCTTATTACTCGCCGGGCTGCTGGCCGTCGCCCGGTGGCGGGCGGAACGGATAACACTTTTCCCGGTGTAAGAAAAACTCGCTGGTTGGCGTTGGAAATGCCTCGTCCAGGGCGGATGGATCGGATAATTAAATATCGATTTCCTCCTGACTTGCATGCACAATCAGTGGCCGTTGAACAGCGCACGGCTAAATCAATTTTCCACCCATAACGAGCTCGGCACTCTCTCCACCCTCGCATCTGCTGCATGTGCCACAAGGTTTTTTTATCATGACGCGCGCTGTACGCTGTGTATATATGTACCGGTATGTTGGCCGGCGATATGCATCGTGCAGTTCCCAACGTACTCTGTAGAGATAGATTTATTGGCGATAAAGTTAATGCTCTGCGCCCTGCCTTGGTCGTTCCCGACGATGCAGCCCAGTTTTCAATTAGAGACAAGATTTGTAGATACTCCTGTATATCGGTTCTTATACGTACCTACTTCGCACATCGTTATTGGTAAAAAAACAGAGATCACTCTGTAAATGATCCAGATATAATAGAAATATCGGTCGTTTTTTATTTCCTCATCTCATTAATTTATCACTAAACTAGTGTATAATGGATTTGTCGTTTTGTCACCAAGCCGAAAAAACGGTTACGCTGCCCTGTAGAATAACAACGACTAGTGCGATGTTGCAGATTTGGATACAAGAGCTGGATGCTGCTACGCATGTATATATTACGTATCTGTATGTATGTAGGTAGATATGTAAAGTAGTTGTATGCTTATACGGGTTGCACGCAAGATACATCGGCTTCTCACGAAAGGTTTATTCGCCATAAAGAATTCTTTTCCAGCTCGATTACAGCTTCAGTTCATGGTGGGTTTACAGCTGCAGTGGAATGTGATAATGTTACAAGTGGCACTGTTTTTTTGTACGAAGTACAGCATATAAATGCTATATGCACAGCAACAGACATGTATGTATCAGTATGTATATATGTATGTAGTCACTATGTACGAGGGCCCTTTCATAAGTTTTCGCCTTTGATACGAACCAAAATTAATAAAATTATGATCTGATTTTTCAAAAACTGTAGCATTCATAACTAGATCATAGGGCAATGGCCGAGGTGATACCTCCCACGGCTGGCGACTGGCATCCGTTCGTGCAAAGGCACCCAGGCTCAAAATGCCTCGCGTCAGTAATGAGTTAACATTTTACCGACCGCGGATTTTCCTTACATATTTCAAGAAATTGCTAGAAAAGAACACTGGAGTTTTATTTCTTGGCGAATTATTTGTTCTTTTCCTTGATTCATTGCCATCACGTTCTAACGTTTGTGGACTGGTTAAGCTATTTCGAGCTGAGCAATCTTCTGTGACGTAGACCAGGGAATTGAGGAACCATACTCTAATGTTTACATCTAGACAACGTCTCTTCTAAAACAGCCACGAACAAAAATAATCTCGTTGAACCATGAAAGCAATAGTAGAGGGACTAAACATTTAGGAAGCAATGGTTTCGAGGAATCGCTGCAGCTCCTCGCAGATAAGCTTGGAGAAGATTGACTTTGACACGGTATAGCCTCCGCACGGGGCAACCCCAAGATAGCACGCACCTACACTTTTCGTCCTATCGCTCATTTGTTTTGCAACATCACGCAAGAATATCTTGACGCAGCCATTTTATCAACATAGCCTAACCTTCTACTAGTTCAAAATAATTTTCACTTTAATGCAATATGAGATGTCTAAGAGCAAAAAGCATAAAAAGAAGAGAAACAGAATTTTTATGGGTCGATCTCCTCTTTACCGCGCCATTTTTCTCTGAATTCGTTTCAAGAATTGGGGAGCAGATGCCTGCAGAGCAGACAGAGTAGAGAAGTAGATTTTATGGATTCGAAAAAGTAAATTTGATTTAGTTCAAAACCGTGCAGCAAAGACTAAAACTTATGAAAGGGCCCTCGTATATTTATATATAGAAGTACATGTGCACAAGCAGCAAAAAAGGAGCTATTGTATCCCTATTGTCAGTTAGAGCCATCTCGGAAAAAGAGTAGAAGTCGTTTAAAACGTAGGCGAATCGCTTGAACGGATGCTCCATAACTACCTCTCCAACGACACCTGTACCGTACATATGCCGGTTAGATTAATTGGACGAGCTGTCTTCTCGAGCCATGACAAACAACAAGCTCGCAATTACTTACTGTATCTGTTATAAACGCAAGGTTGATTAACCATTGATGTTCTGCATGGTTCCGACTGGGGCTGAAACTGAGAAAAGGTCAAGCTATAAGGGACGACGAGGCGGTCTCAAGGTTAATCCTATAACTTTACAGTACAAGTTAAGTGCATTATAGCAGTAAACTGTGCCGGTTTCACACGGCGTTAAAAATAAGGACGAGAACGCCATTAGGGAATACCTATACTGGCTGGCATAATGCCGAGTCATACGCTCTTGCTTTCCGGCGCATTGGCCATAAAAGAAAAATTAGTATATCATACGGAGCAGAGCAGCTGATGTTTGTTGATGCGCGGTCAGTCACAGTAGCCACATCAACAAGCACCAGCAGGTCTGCTGCCAGTGCCGCACAATGCCCGGCCCTGTAATGCAATTGTAACTGGAGGGCTTCGGCTGCGATCGAGCTGCGCCGGCCTCGATCCACATCTCCCCTTTTGCCTCTTTGCGTCCTGTTTGTCGCTGTAAATGCGTGTTCCCCTTGCCCACAGCCCAGTGTTAAGAAAGGTCAAATCCACAAACAACCGGCTCGTGCATCTCTTCGCAGCCCACAGCGCCAATTCAGTACACCATATATATTGACAGCCATCTTTATCCACGGATGTTTGTCCTTCATGCACAACATTAGAAAGCTTTCCGGCAATAAAAATTAAATCAAAACAATCGCACCGCTTTGGAGCAAGGCTCATTTACTGCGTATATAACTATACCGTAGGATAGAAGTGCGCTGGTATCGCTATCATATCACGGAATAGATAAAGCGACTGGTTAATATTCCTACGAGTACAGTATGTACAGTGATAAATCCGTGCCGCATGAACAATATTTGCTGCGATTACCTGTTAAAATTATAAAAAACAGATTAAACTGTAAGTCGTGTTGGTGTATACACGCCAGCATACGTACAGCTTTACAGGTATAATGCGTCGCGAGTTAATTACAAAATATTTTTGTGTACGAGTTGATGAATGTGAAGGTGGGGCTGCGATCAGTGCGATGGCCGTGGGCGATCTGCCAGCTGAACGGGATCCGTCCGTGTTGTTGTGCACATTCCTGCCGCGCGTTAACGTGTCGCATATTCTGTCGGCAGAATGAAGCGGCGCGCGTAAACATCCGCCAGCGGAAGATACAATTAACTCAAGGACTACAGTAGACTGCGTATATGCCACATTTGCACAATTGTGGCATACACTCGTCGTCAAATGTGCCTTCCCAGCCAAGCCGAATTATATTATATTATAGAAACTACGGGAACTTTTGGACCGCTAACAAAGAAATTTTTTAAGGAGTTATCGAGGAAGATTTGCGAATGTAGCGGTAACCCACGGTCGGGGGAGTTTTTGCGCCAGAGAATCAGTATTGAGATACAGCGAGGAAGTGCAGTTTCTGTCCTCGGAACTTTTAGTGACATGAGAGACAACGAAGACGTTTTTTTAGCATTTAGATTGGCTGGTCGGGAATAATTATTGCCCGATGTTGTTTTTCTTGGCAGCTTTGCTGTGATTTCGTCAACAATGAAATATATATAATTATATTATCGTATATGATATAACATACGTAGATTATTGAAACATGGTGTACCACTCATAATCCGCTGTTCCAACCAGCTGAACAACCGGAAGTCAGCTTATATATAAGTCTTAATCGAGACTTTACAGATATCTGCATGTGTCAGTGTGTCAGTGCATAGCAACCGATATGTTGTATTAATGACTTTACGTTACATGATGATTATGCTGTCGTATTACATATTAGTAAGTACCAGAGAGAACGAAGTAAAGACGTGACAGCATGTTACACGAAAAATCCAAAAGTAATAATAATGGATTAATAATAATGAAAAAAAGAAACGGTTCGACCGCACAAAGGCTATAAACCGTATAAATACGAGTAGAAGTATGGTACAACTTTGTTTGGTCGAACGTGC
The DNA here is from genome assembly GCF_019649055.1 of Paramacrobiotus metropolitanus. Lineage (NCBI taxonomy): Eukaryota > Metazoa > Tardigrada > Eutardigrada > Parachela > Macrobiotidae > Paramacrobiotus > Paramacrobiotus metropolitanus. The sequence goes on along the minus strand of NW_026570397.1, from coordinate 6,868 downwards.
ATGTTATAATACATGTAAATGTACGAGTACATTGTTGTTTACAGTTAGCTGGCTTGTGAATTTTTTTTTAACTATAGAACTGCAAATTCAGAAAACTTTCCCAGAGAATGTCTGAGATAGACTCTCTGTAATTTTCGGCAGCGTTTGATTAAGTATTTTGATTTCGGTACAGTACTCGTAAGAGTATACCTGAAATGAATAGGACCGGAAGTAGGTAGGACACATGCACATGCTGAGCTGAGTGTGCTGACAGGCGACAGCGGAGGGCGGGCGGCAGTCAGTCAGCTCTGCAGAGCGTGCCACCGCCCGTGCGGGTGCATTACGTCGGGCATGACGTTGAAAACTTCCTATCGATCGAGCCAGCTTCCACACCTGCATTAATTTTCATTTGAAGTTTGAACGGTGCGCTTCAACTAGCAGAAACAGGTTCTCATCTTTCTTCCAAGTTTCATTTTACGTTACTGGCGTGTCGGGCATTCCGTTGCATAATTTGTGGAGATTGCGTGGCTGTCCATCATCGGAAAGCAGTGCGAGCCCTGAGGCGTGGTGGTGGCAGCAGGCTGTGGCAGCCGTCGTCTTTCTCGTCTCCTGAGTCTTCTGCCTGGCAGTGGCTGCGGAACTGAACCCGCTGGGCTCTTAGCGGCGGACGCACGAGTCACAGTCCGTCAGTTCAACGCTTCCCCGTCGTCCTCCGTTGCTCAAATGCTGCAGGCTAGTCGTCGGCGGCCCCTGGCTCCCTGCTGGCTATGGGGCGTCCTCCTCGCTGCCGTCTGCTTGCATCGCAGCACGGCGCAGGATCCCTCCTCATCCCCCTCCCCTATCCCGGGCCCTGGGGTGGAGGAAGCCCGTAGGGCCACGGGCCGCAAGCTGGACATCCTGTACGCCATCAACTGCGGCGGGGAGGAGCACGTCGACCACTTCGGGGTGCCCTACATGAGGTAAGGGGCTGCTGCAGTTGGCAGCAGACAGGGTCTGCGAGGCTGCCATCCGTGGAACTATAACTGAACGCTTCTAAGTTAGCATCCCGTGCAGATCTGCAGTAGTCGTTGAGCGAGAGGTGTGTGTGTTGCAGCGATCCGGGGCGGGACGGGCAGGCCAGCGACTACGGCCTGCACTGGCAGACCATCAGCAACGCGCACCCCGACGACTTCATCCTGTACCAGACGGAGCGCTACGCCGAGCAGACCTTCGGCTACGACATCCCCATCCCCAAGACGCACAAGCAGACCAACTTTGTCCTCGTCCTCAAGGCAAGCGCCCAGCACACATTGGCCGCATTCTCCCTCTTGATATCTGCAGAATTTATTTACAGTATTGCCTTTTGATTGCAGTTTGCGGAGGTGTACTTTAACCAGCCTCAAATGAAGGTCAGTAAAAATTATTGATTAAAACAGGCGACATTAGGAGAGGATCAAATACAGAAGAATAAAATTTTTCGCTAAATCAGTGATTTAATCATTGAAAAAATATTTATTTGAAATTCCCAGGTTGGTTATTTCACAGAGAACCAAATCAATCAACCTCCGGTAATCAATCTGCTAACGTTATGTTTTGCCGAATGAATATTTAATAAATAAAATACTGTACAACGATATTTTAACAAATACGTGTAAATACTAATTGTATATATATTGTAATTTATCTAATTTTTGTTTGCATTTTTTATTTGTTTTCTTTGGTGGTTTGCATAAATAAGGCGGTTGCTTTATGCGGGGCAGGTGTTCGACGTACTGCTGAACGGCGAGCACCTGGTGGTGGACGGGCTGGACATTTTCGAGCGCGCGGGCGGCCGCGCCGCCGCCTTCGACGTGCACATCCCCTTCCGCATCACCGGCAACAAGCTGCTGCTGACGCACACCGCCGAGGAGTCCGACTACTCCGGCACGCTGCGCCTCGACTTCGTCAAGGTGCGCCCGGCACTCTCCCTCTCCTGTTCCATCAGGGAACGTTGATATCTCCTCTTGTTGCAGACATCCCAGGACAACCCCAAGTGCAACGCCTTCTACGTGGCGCGCGGCTCCCTGGAAGGTGTGTCCAACATCCTCCTTTCGTTTCTCTTCTTTTTGACCGATTTCCTTATGTAGATATCCCGCGCTACGAGCCGCCGGCCCGTCGCGAAGAGGAGGAGGAAGAGGGCGCTGCGCCAGGCGGCGGGGAGCGCGCCCCCTCCGAGGAGGAGGCCGAGGCGGAGGCCTGGGCGTGGTCGGCGCCGCAGCTGGACTTCCCGGCGCCGGCCAGTCCGCCGGCGGAGGAGGAGCTGCCCGGGGGCCTGGGCCTGGACAAGTACTACCCCGTCATCGCCGTCTTTCTCTTCATCGCCCTCCTCACCGCCTGCCTCTTCAAACTCTGATCCACTCCGTTCTCATACAACACCGGATCGTCGCGGATGGGTCGCGCAGTCGGGGAAGGCAGTCGCAGCTTTTGTACGTTGTGTTAGCTTGGTCAATCAGGTCAGATCCAGTCAGTATTGGACGCATAGCAGATTATCTACCGCCGTCTCAGTCCAGTTTTTTATTCCCCATTGTGACACTTTTTTGTGGCTAGTAATCAGAGCTTTTTTCTCTAATTTATTCTCCCTTCGGTAGTTATTGTCGCGTGTGTTAGGAATGACAAAATAAATGAGAAATAAAAATCCGCATATTACGCATTGCATTAAGAACAAAATAAATATGAACAAAACAGGAGAAAATTGATAATAATTAATGGAAATAACAATTACAGTAATCCAGTAGATTAGACAAAATGAGTAGGAAAAATTCCAAATTATATCAAAGATCAATAATTAATTAGTTCTATGTTTCGTCGTTATATTCTGTTGGTTCTTCTTATACGTAAATATCTTGCGATTTTTTGGAAGAATTTTTTCAGCAATCACCATTCAGCACGGAATTTTATTTCACCTTTTTTTTCTAGTGATGGATGTTTTTCTTCACAAATTATTTAACTTTTCGTTGTTCAGTGCCGCATTGCACCCATGTGCCTGCGTTGAATATATAAGCATGAGATAGAACATGAGTTAGTTGTTGGTTGACTAGAAGCGCGTGGAATGACCAGTCAGTTTAGTTTAGCAGTTGAGGGTGGCGGCCTGGGCGGGCGGGACCTGGGCGGTGATGGCGACGCCCTCCTGGTTGACGCACCACGAGTAGCCGGTGCTGCCGTGGCTCTGGCGGGGACGGAAGGTCCCGTCGGCCTCGCACTGCGGGCGGAAGGCGCCGGGCACTAAAAAGCAGCGAATAATTGGTCAAAGCCGACCGGCGTCTGCGTCAATGGCAACCTACTTTGGGGAGCAGCGTCCGCAGCGCGCGGGCACTTGCAGGCGCGGACCTGGCGGCCCTCCAGGATGGTGGTGCCGTCCTCACGGACGCAGCGGGTCATGCCGGTGCTGCCCCAGACCTGTTGGGCGGCGTAGGTGCCGTCCTGGTCGCACTGCGGGATGAACGACCCGATCACTGCCAAACACACCCAACATTATTATTATTATTATTATCATTATTATTATCAGCGGGCAGCGGTCGACGTACTCATGTTCTGCAGCTTGTCGTTGCGTTCGCGGGGGCACGCGCAGGCCTTGAGGCCGCGGCGGGGCGGGAAGATGGTGGTGCCGAGCTTGTCGACGCAGAAGGACATGCCGGTGCTGCCGTGCGACTGCAGGGCGGAGTAGGATCCGTCCGCGTCGCAGTGCGGTCTCCAGGCGCCCAGCAGGTGCGACTCGTCCACCTGCAGTTGGTGGGCGCGGCAGTCGCGGCCCACCACCGGGCGAGGGGGCACCTCCGCGGCGGCGCACAGTCCCACAAGGGCCTACATACAGTAGTACACACATTTAATCAATACGCTTGCGCAGATTTACACTCATTGAAATGGTTACATTTTCAACACTGGCAGAAAACATATATATAGATATATATTCATGTATATTTAGTATATACACATATGTAGATAAATTTGTATATATAAATATATATACATTTATACTTACATATACATATATTTATTACCAACACTGATCAATACGTTCGCGCAGATTTACACTAATGAAAATGATTAAGGCAGAAAAGATATAATAATATTATATAAACACGCTTGTAAATATTATTATATATATACAGAAACATGTATGTATAGTGGTGACTTACACAAGCGATCAACACTACAGCTCCGTTCATGGTGGTTGCTTAAGGATTCTTTATGAAGAACAGGTATAGTAAATTGACCAAATAAATCGTCCCGAGGAAATCAGCCGAGTTGTGGTTGCTTTTATGCTAAAAAAGCTTCGAAAGGAAACTGGGCATCCAGGTAAGAATTACAAGTGAAGAACTGATAGGAGGATCGAATGTTGTTGGTTTAGCGTTCCGCTTCCTCGATATCGGACTCGCCTGCTTTGAAGCGCTAATCAGCTGTCGTTCGCCAGTGATAAGGCGGATTTAATTGCCGCATTGTGTGGTGTTGCGGGGGCAAAGACTGCCATTCACCGTCTAATCGTCGATTAGCCGGCATTCACGACCTTTTGTCCGTGGAAAGCCCTTGCGCGATAAGCTCCGCGTTTATGCCTGATAAGCGCGCTGGCCTTCGAAGAATTCAGCGTGACGAAGTCCTAATTAGCGCGTTAAGCGTGACACTCTTCTGCTTACTGCTGCGCAACCGTATTTCTGTACGATATACAACATTATTTAAGAACTGTAATTGTTTTTTAATGTGCAAACCATTTACTGGAACTAAGCATTTACGTAACGGTATTCGCAAGCGCTGATACATTACCTCATATTTAAATTAAAACATTAAATTAAATTAATTAAATTTAAACATTAGAAAACAAATGAAGTCTTTATGTGGTTTTGGACGAAAACTCGCACTATTTCGCGTTCGATTTATTTGTATATTTATTCTTATATTTGTTCTGCGTTCGATTTATTCTTATACATAGACAAAGTCATTTTTTTGTATTGAAAAATAAAAAGGAAAAGCATGGGAATTTTCGGAAATTTTCAAAATAAATTCGCAGTACACTGCCGCGCCGGGCGGTTGCGCCGGAAGTCCTTGATTTTCATCACTCGGATTGGTTATTTAAATGTCGAAGCACGTATGCACGGACACATGGACTTTCATTTGCAGTAAATGCCGTAATTTTGAACACCGGTATACAGGAGCATCAAGAAACGGTATACCGTCCATTTCACCGATAAAGAAAGCGTGCAGACTTGACAGATTAATAAATAAATATCAATTAAGGAATAACGCATGCATTGACCGCACCGCTGGGCGGTGGCCAGCGGCCCCCCGCCTCGGCCAGTCACTTACGAAGACGTCTACACACGAGCACGTGCACAGCATGCATGCACCGCTGCCTGTCTTATAGTCTACTTCATCGCACACGTACGTACAAGTAGTCACGTACAACGCATAGCATAGGTACAAGTACAGATACAAGAGAAGAAACACAAAAACCCGCGTTTATTATTGTTACGCCACGCATCAGACTCGTCGGGGACTGTGAGCGGCGCCCGGTGGAGGCGGGCGCCGTCACGCCAGTGGTCCTGTCTGTTCTGTCCTGTTCTGCCCTGTCCCGTCTCGTGCACGCTCAGCACTGGCACTGCTGCGCGTTGGGCTTGTTCTGGCTGTACTGGTCACCCGCCTGGCCCAGCCGCTGCACCCCCGCCTTGCCGGCGCCCCCGGCCCCGCCCGCCACCAGCGTGGGGTCGGTGTCGACGGACTCGGCCATCTTGTCGCAGATGATGTCCACCAGCCGCTCGAAGACGGCCTTGACGTTGATGTTCTCCTTGGCGCTGGTCTCGAAGAACTCCAATCCCAGCTGGTCGGCCAGCTGCTGGCCGCGGTGCGTCGTGATGACGCGCTCGTCCTCCATGTCGCACTTGTTCCCCACCAGGATCACCTGCGCGTTGTCCCACGAGTACGTTTTGATCTGCGTGCACCTGTGTACAAACACACATATATACAAAGGTCATCCAGCGCGCATTTATGTATCCTTAAAAATCATTGACGACCATTGGCTATTTAACAGGCTAGAGTCTCGTTCGTTATCGGGATTAACCAAACTGCAATGTAGAACTAAAAAAGTGGAAATCGGCCAATATACCGGTGCAAAAATAGGATAACAAAATCAACAAACGGTGTGCAACAGGGACACGTCCAATGCGCATAAACTGCCACCGCCGGGTTCGAAAAAAGGAGCGCTTGTTTGCGCGGTACATGTTAAAAACGAGGCATCTACATTTTGTCCTACACTGTACAGTACATATTTATTTACACAAGTGCTAGTACCAGTATAAACATATACAATGTACAAATACTCGAGTTATACGACTGTATACGAGTATATATACAATACATATATTATACACACATATTTACGCTTATATGCAGGCGGTATATTGTATATATTTGTGCTTTCTTATGTTTTCTTAATTTACGCAGTGTATATACTGCTGTACGCTACGTACCAGTCTTGTACGGAATTGAAAGACTCCTCGTTGGTGATGTCGTACATGAGGATGAAGCCCATGGCTCCGCGGTAGTAGGCGGTGGTGATGGTGCGGTACCGCTCCTGGCCGGCGGTGTCCTGCAACAACGTCACCGTTTATTTCCGCATTTTATGCAGTCGTGCAGCTGCATTATTGATCAATTAGCATGAGGAGTCGCGCATATACACACAGCCGCGAGGGACTCTTGGACGTTGGAACAACACGCCAACGGCATAACAAGCGGCACTCGAGGGGAGAGAGCAAACAACTCGACGTATAGTACTCTTCCCGTTGCGCATATATATACAGACATATAGTGACGGGACTCACCCAGATCTGCAGTTTGACGCGCTTGTCGTTGCGGTAGACCGTCTTGACTTTGAAGTCGATGC